>NC_047511.1:45194964-45257464 GCF_902827115.2 Pseudochaenichthys georgianus | reverse complement strand
CACCGTCTTGTGTATGTTTTGTAACAACTAATAATGAATCAGTCCATAGCCAGGGTAAAATGAACTAAACTTTAGTTATCTCACCAAAAGTAAATGACTTGAGAAAAATAAATAATATAAAGATGTAAAGCTACATTCTGGTAGTATGAATGTGCTGCAAAATGAAAATAAATAGCAAAAGAGTGTTTTTATGTCCTGCATCTGAGTGTGCAGAGGAAAATAAGATGATATTGCTTTAAGAATACATTTTAAATTGTATTGCTGTTATGTTAAGATATGTTTGTGACCTTGTATAAACCCTATGCCCCGTCCTGCGCCCCGAGACCCTCAGAGGCATCACTGCTGGTTGTAAAGACCTGCCTGAGGAGATCAGGGTTGCAAAATCTGTCTGCTCAATTAGGTCAATGTTGTATTATTTGTTTAATTATTGTTAATCTATGTATTGTATGGCAATAATGAATAAGAAACGCTATGTATTGAACACATTCCGAAACAAAGCAAGACAGAACTAGACTCAGACATGATACTAATTGTTGTTGAAACCTTTTGCGCTGTTGCTGCAAAATGGAAACTGTGTTGATTGTCTGTTCCAACTGGCCACTGGAATCAGATAATTGATATAAGTTGAAGTTCAATTACAGTTTTAAAAATAGTTTAACATTCTTTATTAAACTGCTTCAAATTATTTCTCGCATCAACCAATTGGTCTCCATAGACATTACTAAAAATTAAAATAGTTGTTAAACTACTGACAAGTTTTCTGAAACCGAGCTTATGAACAACAGAGTGAAGGTCGCTGGTTAAGCCAGGATCAATATATTTGTTGAAGTTTTTATTGTGTGCATAATAAAATGTGTTAAATTAATTGAGCAATTCTTTAAAAAGTATAATGTTGCAATCTCTTTGAAATAAGTAATTACAGTTAAAAAATAGATGTTGTTTTCCAAGGGCCTCTCTTTCACAGGCCCACACTTTGAATCATGACACTTCCAAGTCCTACAGAGATCAGTATCACTTTGTGTTGCAAGCCAAATCCAGGGGTTCTACTCGAGCCCAATTTTAAATACCATAAAGAAAAGTATTGAACCCAGCTCGAGCTAAATGTCAAATGTATTTAATTAATGTGCAAGTGTTTTGATTTATTTAAAAATGTTCCAGTCTAGCTTCCTTCGAGTTTAGTCTAAGCAACATATTGGTTCTCATAACATTCTCACTGCTGTCCCCAAATGTTTTAAACCTTGGGCAGACAAGCCCAAGGTGTGTGACACACACACACACACACACACACACACACACACACACACACACACACACACACACACACACACACACACACACACACACACACACACACACACACACACACACACACACACACACACACACACACACACACACACACACACACACACACACACACACAGGGCCGGCCCTGACCAATTTGCCGCCCTAGGCAAGATTTTAGCTGGCGCCCCCCCCCCCAAATGCAGACACTCACTATGATTCGCACGTGCATGGTTGTGGCATGACCACAAAAACAAAGATATTGACACAAGATGTGTGAAACTGTATTTAGTTTCCTATCCATTTGAACATGATTTAAGTGGGGGGGGGGCTCCTCTAGGGGGGTCCGGGAAGACTTTTTTTTAATATTGAAGTTAAAAGCATCAATCTGGTGCACTTTGAGAGCAACATTAGGAGATCTATGGATACATCTCTCAACACCCATATGAAACAGAACTGTAAGCAGATTTTCTTTTTCTTTATGGATATTTTACAAATCACTCTCCTTTCAAACTGTATTCTTGTTTATTAATAACAACTTTTTTGTACTGTCAGTATTTTATACCTGTTTTTCACCTGTTCTCTTATTTTTTTATAACTATAATGATCATATAAAGGTGTGCCTTTACCTCACTGAGCTGAGGTTATCAGAGCCTCTCAGTCTTTCAGGAGAGACCTCTCTAAAAATTCCAATGTTAATAAAAGCACACAGAAGCTGTGTACGTTTTTTGGGAGTTTGATTTATTTTAAATGAATACAAATACAAAATTAAAACCTATAATTGCACACTAAAACCATTATTTCAAAAAAAGAACAATTTCACATAACCCTTTGGGTTTTACTGGGACTGGGGCAGTTCAACTTGATTTTGGGGGGGGGGGGGGGGTGTGTGCCATAGTTTATGGGTGCTGTACGCAATATAGGCGTAGTTCTGTTAGTATAAGATAAGAAGATGTACTTTGTTGATCCAAAATCGGGAAATTGCGCCCCCTATGGGTTGATGCGCCCTTAGCATTCGCCTATACTGCCTATGCCGAGGGCCGGCCCTGCGCGCGCACACACACACACACACACACACACACACACACACACACACACACACACACACACACACACACACACACACACACACACACACACACACACACACACACACACACACACACACAGGATAAGTATTCACCTTATCCACATTGTAAATTGTTGCCTTCTTTAAAGTTATTAGTAATTCAAGATTAATTATTAAATTAAATGTGGTACATAAAATAGAATAAATAAAATAACTTTGACTTGATCATTTTGTTCACAACATTAGACCTGTTCTCTAATCTCTACTAGAATAAGATATGTGTGCATGTTTGGGTGTTTTAACGCTCCCGTGATGTACCTAATCTTGTTATCCTTTTCATCACAGAGCTGGGAAAATGGTGTATTGATTAGATTCTGATCCGTGCAAGTCCAATTTTTACTGACTTTAGTTCTAATGTTAATGTTAATTTGACTTCAACACATAGGTAATTATTTAGAGTAACTCAACATTTCACATAATGGATTAGTGTTCCATATTTTTTTTCCACTAATTTGTTGTGCAATTAGGCCAAATGTAAAGAGAGACATTGATGACCTTGTGTCCCTTTTGTTGGTACGTGGTTCCATTTTGTCTATGGCCTTGGACGGCTTCACTAAGAGTCACCCAGTTCTGCCCTGCTGCAGTCTGGCTGAGTGCAGTCACAGAGATGCTATGGCTGCTCTACATGACATTAATGGTCTGGTCCGAGAATGGACACCATTCCCTGCTCCCAGAGAGAATGACGCTCCTCAAACTGAACATTACAGCCGTTGATACCGTCTCACGTGGGTCTGCTCCCCCCCACCGAGCCAAGAACTGAAAGCTTGACATCTGCTTTGAACACTTGGAAGCCTCCCTGTCACACCAGCACCAACGCTTGGGTCAGTCAGATGAGACTAACGGCTTCACTTTGGGCATTTGGTTCAGATACATGACTCTCGTTACCGCAGAGTGGGTTGTTTTTTTAAGGCTATTCATACTGCTATGCAGAGGATGCCTGTAGGTTGGCAAGCTGTTAAAAGCCCCTACTATTTTTAAAATAGGCCTAATGTCATGGGCCTCTTAGTTCTACATGTTTCCACCTGGTAAAACTAGAGGCTGCACGAAACTCAGGCTACAATACGACCATTCTGTTCTGCTCTAACGATTCAATTGATAGATTCTACATCAACACAATTAGTTTTTATTTTTCCAATGATAACGTCACTTTAAGTGGAGGAATGCAAACCTGTTTTCAAATGTAAGGTTTGGAATTTGTTTGACATTTCTCAGTAATGACACCCTCAGACACCCAATTCCATTCATGCTATGCCATCAGTAATAACTCAGATGTTAAGGGGGATGAAGCTTTTCCTCCTGCATCAGATATGCTTTGTTTTTCAACAAATGTATACATTTCCTGCATAATATATGTTTCTCACAATTGTTTTTTTGTAAGCTGCACACAGGTGATACTGAGTCTTCTCGAGTAATGGATTATAAACTACACCATGCTTAAATAGACTCCTAAGTTATTATTTCATATGTGACATATGTAAGAAAAGGGAGGGAAGAGTCAATTATATTGAGTAATTGATTTTATATTGGAACATTTATTACTCAAACCTGTTTTATGGAAGAGAAAAATATTTCTGATAAACTAATATTTTATCAAACGGTAAATGGTGAATTAATATAACATTTAGAATAATTGAGAAGGGGTTATATCCACAGGGACTAGCTCACCTTTAAATTACAATAACATGTCTCTGCTTTGGACTGATGAGTATATGATTCTTGAATGTTAAATGACTAACACAAACCTTACATTTATGCATGTGCATGTGTCAGGAAGGCTCCCAAATAATTCTGAGGGGCCTATCCTATTTTTGTAATTAAATGATAATGTGCTAATCCATTACCTTGAGTTGTCTTCACTCAGGAAAACATCCCTATCAAGTGTTAACCCAATAACTAGGACAGCTCTGAAGGCCAAGGGTCAGAGAGAGAGGATCACACTCTCCGGCTGCAGAGGGCACCCCCAGCCACGGGCAAGGAGGCACGAGGTCGTTCGAGATGAGAGGATTCTACTCTTCAACTTTCTGAGGAGATGGGATGCTTCTTCATCTTTCTGCTCGGTGAGCTCAAGCAGACAACTCTGCAGGACGAGCGAGGGCTTCAGAGGCTTCATACAAGGTTCCTTGTTTCTTGGAGGAGCAGATGTCTTCCTAACCTCTCCCATCACGGGGGGAGACCTGGGCTGCAGTCGGATAGTTTAAAAACCAGCTCCTAAATTCTAACCCTATCGTCTATTCCTTGACCTCTGAGTGAAACGTCACGGGGTTAAGGGATAGTGGATAGGAGAATTCAAAAGGACTTAGGAGAAGAGACTGCGGTACTTTAGAGAATCCGAATGCACTTTCACTATCCGACGTGTTTATGATGCGCCAGCGGACGTCATTGTGTGCGTCTGCTGCTGTGGGGAAACCATGGAAACCACAGTTTTCTATACAGCGGACTACAACATGGATGTTTAATAAGAACGAGGGACTACTGTGAACTCATCTAGAGACTTTGCACCGTGCTCTGATGCTGCTGCTTTGCTTTATGAACGTGGACAACAGAGAAACATATTCTTCAGGACCAAAGTTGGAATTGAAATACAAAAGGAAAGTGAAACTTCTGCTCGTCCCCCTCTCCCTCCGGTCCACATTAATACAAATGATCCCAATAGGCCTACGTATGATTGTATGAACTAAAGATCTTAAAATCAATACAGATGTATTTATTATAAACGTTAGTCCTTAACATCTATCACTGTGTATATTACCATTCAAACATCTTTTAAAAGTTGAACAAACCCCACACAGCTCAGTAAAGACTGAAATATTGACTTTATTTGATAATTTCAGTGAAAACTAACGTTCATATTTCTCTTTTTGATTATAATACTGATGAACGTTCAAAACAAAGCACTTTGGCAACTTACCACCTATGTTTTAAAATGCTTAATAAGCACCGTAACTTTCATGATATAATTTCTCGGTCATAATCGGTTGTTTCCGTGAACGGCCGACTGTTGAGTGACGGCAAATGCTGCGGCTGCAAGGCATTGTGGGGCAGCATTTTCGCTTCTCCTGTCAGTTAGGGAGGTCCAGTGGTTCCTAAGCTAAAGGAGGTTATAAAGGAAGTTTGAAACCTCCTTTTCTATCATTCTCATCATTCTAGAGAATTCGAACGGCACTTATCATGGCTGCCACTGAGGGACTTCCGGGTCATTTCACTCCTTTAGGAAGGTTCCTAAGCTAAATGGACTATTCGACTTCAGCCCTGGATGCGCCACTTGGAATACGCAGTTGCACTGCTCTCAAGCAGATAGCAGAAGGAATGCAGGCAGATGAGCCTCCGTTTCACTGGGGGATCATACAGGGCTCACCGAATGAGCCACACAAAAGCAGAGCAATTGGGGGGTTGAAATATGGCGCTCTGATGAAGAAGAGTTTGAGCCAATCAGCACCTCAGTGCCAATCTACAGTATCAGGATGCCTTTACCCACCAGACACTCGTTGTCATAAAGAGAGGAGGAGAACGAGTCAGAAAG
The DNA here is from genome assembly GCF_902827115.2 of Pseudochaenichthys georgianus. Lineage (NCBI taxonomy): Eukaryota > Metazoa > Chordata > Actinopteri > Perciformes > Channichthyidae > Pseudochaenichthys > Pseudochaenichthys georgianus. The sequence continues at coordinate 45,251,531 of NC_047511.1, read as the reverse complement.
ACTGACGGACATGTTCTTCCAGCTCTCGTACAAAGATAACATTTGAATTGAATGACCAGATGTTTACAGATGTCCAATTAATGATTGTTTTTTATATTTCCAATGACCAGACATGTGTTGAATAGTGGTGATTAATATATTTTTGTCGGATCAGATTACACTTTCTCACTAAACAAAATTAATTAATTAATATTTTCAGATTATAAGGTATTGAATAATAAGATATTTCTACTATTATCACAGATAATGTTAATATCCTTAATCGTCCAGCAATCAGGCTTAACAACACTACTCTTTAATGTATTATTTATTTAATGTACTCTGTTATTAGTATAATTTAAAGAAATAGGTATTGTATATTCAACATTAGATAAACACAGAAGAATCCTTTCCAAGTACCATAAGTAGATGCTCAGGTAAGTATGGCTAATAGGAATAATTGATTTCAGGTACTTCATTTGGTACAGATCAGTGGTAGCATTCACAAATGTAATAATTCAAGTTTTAAGAATGTTTAATCCTTCCTTTCCAGGTTTTTACAAAAGTCTTTGAATATTTGCCTAACTTTTCCTTTTCAGATTTTGAACAATGTACTTGACTAAAATGAATGTATTGATTTGACTAAGTGCCTTACTCTTGACTAAAGCGTAATTAAGTAAACATAAAAGTAATCCTAGAAATTGAGGACACTGCACTTTTGCAGATTACAGATTGATAAAATCACAACTGAGTTGTATACCTTAGCTGGATCTCTTAGGATCCTAAGTTTAAAATGCTTTTGACTAGTGATTGCCTTGAAGTAAATCTTTAAGCTGGTTTTGATTTTATAGTTTGATAAGTGAGATTAATTAATGGTAAATTATAAAAGATATTAGTTTCTAATACATATTTTGCTATTTATGCATCTGTGTTTTATGTGTGTTCATTATTGTGCTTTTGACAAGATGATCAAACACTGATGAGATGATTTTTCCTATTATGATTGGCTGTATCAATCTTATTCTACTCTGTGATGTAATTGATGTACGGTGAGACCACACTCAAATCTAGAGACGCCTATTGATTTAAGTATTGACCAAATTATTATGAGACTAATGTTTTCAGGTTATCATAAATGATAAAAAGAGAAGACTGTTAGGGAAATAATTGTCCTAGATATGTCGTGCATGACCAACCCTGACGTCTGTTATCTCCTTTGAGGAGATAGGCTGCTTCAGCCATAATGTTGTTGTGACCGGGCAACCCTCGGTCACAGATGGTTTATTGTTGTGGGTACACTGGGACACTTCCTTCTCGGTGTTTGTGGACTCCAAGGTGTGAAATCTTCGAGGCCATAAGTGTCAGACGCAAGTAACTCAGTGTTCCCAACTGTTTAGGCTCTCAAACATGTTGATTACTCTCTGCGAAACCAGTTAAATGGGCTGACGAGAGAGAGGCGCTCCAGATTTGACATGGCAACTCTACCGTGAAGTCAGAACCTCTGGCTCTTGGACTTGTGATGTGAATTCTCCGGCCGAAGCTCCAAATAAACCATCAGTGTTTGACATCAAAGCTCCTGCTCTTCCCGTGTCTCTTTCCTGAGTCGGTAACTCCCACTGCATTGCTACACATACGTTTCCTCTACGACTACTACTACCACCACTATTACAACTGTAGTACTACGTCATATCTGTTCAGAAACTGAACAAAAGTTAAACCAGTACAAACCACAGACTGTCCGTGTCATGGTGAATACAGTCGTTGGTGTATTTATGTCTGTAGGCCGTTGTTATGAGTGTGGAGTGAGCATATACAACGTTAGCTTAGCCTGATCGACCCAATCTCCATTCAGAAAACAAGCATTTTAAAAAGGTTTTTCGCCTGCCGTCTTGTCTGCAGACTTGTGAAGCATTAATTCATGGTTTTTACTAACCGGTATGAGTATGTTGTTACTTCGGCATCATTTAGAAACGTGTATTACAATTTAATCACGGTAAAATATGTTCATTTCGTTGTAGTTGTAGCTCCCGAGCCAGCGCGTCTCATTTGAATGATGAGTAAACACAGCTGAAAGCCGCGGTGAAACTCGAGCGATGCGAATATTCGCATCGCGTCAGGTGTATTACAGAGCCCCTCCTCCAACACACACGAACGCGCACATGACCAATGAGGGCACGAGATAAGTTTGTGCACAGATGGAAGGCTGACAGGCAGGTAAGGTAGCTTGGCCATGCTTTTTACAGTTCTACGGCTTCCACAGATGAATTTTTTGTCAAAGCACTTAAGATATTCATTGCCATCGGGATGTTAAGAGCATTCCATGGAATATAGCAAAAAGTGTATCTCGAGCCGGTTTCTCAAACTTACCTACCCCAGCTTTAAGCAAAAAAAAGGTGTACCATTTGCTTCCTTTTTTCACCGAGTTCAACGTAAGAGGATAAGGGCCACTTGGGGAAAAAATACAATACATTATTTCTGACTTTAATCTCAGAACGGATTTTCTCAACTTTTGGTCTGATCCTAAAGAAAAAGTCACATGGGGCCCTAATCGTCTTCATTTCTTAATGGGACTGTTGCTTGGAAAATTAAACATTCGGACTGAATTTAAGACCTTAAATGTGCAAGTCATATTCCAAATGATACTGGAGACCATTGCAGGTCTCCCTTGAAAAATAGATCATTGATCTCAATGGGATTTTACATAAATAAAGGTTTTGTATTGACCATATATCTGCAGATAGTAGATAATTAAAAGCCGGTTTCCACCTTTTATGACACAATCATTGTTTTAGCTGCAATTAAATCTTTGTTGCAGGTTCTCTTTCAACACCTTTTGCAGCCTCACCCCTTTTATAAAGTCAGATTAAAAAAAACCTGTACTTTTACGTTACATTACGAGGTAGATCTTTTACTCCCTTTAATACCAGATTTGTATTGTTCTTTGTTGGAAGTCACCGACAAATCTCTGATGTTACCCTCCGACCATGTCCCATAAAATAATCTGTTCGCTCTCAACGATTCAACCCGACAGTAAACAACGCTGAAATAACTTGACAGGGATCCGTGGAAAATGCAGACCGTTTATTTAAAATGTTACATGAATCAACCTCAGTCTACAGAAGACACCGCTTCCTGTGAAAAGAAAGAAACAAAAAAGTCAGACCGCCGTCCCACAGGAGCATCAACTGGGAATCAGATTATTTTAAGGAGTTTCTTTAACCTCGGGTTTGTCAGCGTCTGCACTTGGTGTTTCAGGTTTCTTCTCCAGGTCCGTCATGCTCGTCTCCTTCTCCGCTTCGGGGGTAGCTCTCCTGCAGGAGGAAAAACAAAATGCAGTGATTAGCTTCTTCTCACACACAGAGGTACAGGAAAACAGTCCTTCCTACTGCATTAACACTTTTCAACATCCAACATCTGGCTGGCAGAGAACTCACTGCGACATAGTTTGAGTTTCTCCTTCCTAGTTACCATGAAAAATCGGCAATTGTTTGTACATCTGTACATAATAGGCAAGGATAGTTTATCTATATAGCCAAGGAAGCATTGAAGCTCCTTCCCTTAGCATGTAGCCTTTATCACTTACAGGTCATATAACTCGTAAAGGAACTTTCCTAAGCAAAAACTTTTTTTTTTTTTAAACCAGATCGTATGATTGAAATATCAGAAACCTAAAATCCTTGCCACGGTTATCACTTTAGCATTTAGCTAAAAAAAAATCCACCGTTGCCCAGAACCATCTAAGAGCCACTAGCATGGTTTAAAAACTGATTTGAAGGTATAACATTTCAACTACGGACTAAATCTATATGCAAGCGCCAACATACTCGTTTAGCAATTGTTGATTATTCCTAATCTTAGCATTGTTGACGCCACAGTTATAATTCGTCACTTCCTGCAATTGTCACATGGTGTACTTTAAGGTATTTCGTCCACCCGTTGTGTGATGGACAAAGAGGGGGATTTGGGTCAGATACTTTTTGTTGACTCTACGGTCTTGCTGTAAATGGTTTCTTTATTCAAATTGGATGGAACAGGGACTTCAGTACGGCCTCTTTATTAGGAACGAGTCACAATGAAGACCTAAACTTAGCCTCTTAATGTCATCTGAATGTCGTCGCTACATGTTTTAAGTTGAGATGTTTGATTAAACTCTTTGGGATTACTTTTGGCAATGAAAGGTGCTTTACAAATAAAATGTGTTATTATCAGAAGGAAAGTTTTTTTCTTCAGTGCTTTTGAGACCAACCTGCCATTTCCGCTCCTCTTCCTCTTCACCACCACCGCCATCACAGCAATGACCAAGACTCCCGCACAGACCCCCACAGCACCGTAGATCAGAGGCCCCTGCATGGTCTGCAGCAGGCTGTCTTCACAGGCGTCTCCGCTGTACATCATTTTACACTCGCATGTCGTTTCTCCTCCCGTCTCCACGCAGCGTCCGTTCCCACCGCAGAGTGTCTGGCTGCACTGCAGGCCGTCCAGGTTCTTCAGCTGGACGTCTTCCTCCAGGGTGGAGTTCAGGTCCTCAGAGAGTGTGGGAAGAGGGGAGGGAAGAGGGGAGGGAAGAGGGGAGGGAAGAGGGGGAGGGGAACTGACGGGAGAAGAAGAAAAGACTTCTGCTCCAGACAGCTGCTTCAGACCGACACCTGGAAGAAGACCGATGGCAAAAGAGCACACATCCTTTACTCAAGGAGAAGTACAGATACTCGAGTTTAAAAATACTCTGGTAAAAGTACTGACTAAACTTCTTTACTCAAGTCAAAGTAAAGAGGCTTTGAAATGTACTTCAGTAAAAAGTACCCATAGCTAGCAGCTGTTTTAAAGAGTACCTGACCTCCCTTTATATTAATAGAACAATAATGTAATTGTTAGCTAATGAATGTTTCCATGCTGAACAACGGCAACGTTTCCATTGGTCCCTCTTCTTTAAAGACCAGGAAGTGATGGATACACGGATCGTGTTCAAATCAATAGGCACTCTAAAGAATAATGACCACACATTCAGACTAAAGGAACCAGCCTGTTTGGAAAATGAGAGAAGTAGAAAGTACAGGTATTTGAGTTCAACATGTAAGAAGTAGAAAGTACAGGTATTTGAGTTCAACATGTGAGAAGTAGAAAGTACAGGTATTTGAGTTCAACATGTGAGAAGTAGAAAGTACAGGTATTTGAGTTCAACATGTGAGAAGTAGAAAGTACAGGTATTTGAGTTCAACATGTAAGAAGTAGAAAGTACAGGTATTTGAGTTCAACATGTAAGAAGTAGAAAGTACAGGTATTTGAGTTCAACATGTAAGAAGTAGAAAGTACAGGTATTTGAGTTCAACATGTAAGAAGTAGAAAGTACAGGTATTTGAGTTCAACATGTAAGAAGTAGAAAGTACAGGTATTTGGGTTCAACATGTAAGAAGTAGAAAGTACAGGTATTTGTGTTCAAAATAAGTAAAAGTAAAAAGTCGTCAGAAAAATTGGTAGTGGAGTAAAGTACTGATACCAGAAAAATGTACTCAAGTACGGTAACGAAGTATTTGTACTCCACTACTTCCCACCTCTGATAAATACTCACAGTTCTCGTCCGAGTGGTCGTGGCAGTCCACTCGTCCGTTACAGAACTTCTCCTCCGGCTGGCAGGAGAGCAGATCCAGACAGGAGCGGCTGCCGTTGGGACATCGCTGCGCCGGCCTGCAGTGAGTGGCGTTCATCAGGACGTGACCATGAGCACAGACACATGTCCGACCCCCCGGGGTGGCGAGGCACAGCTGCTGGCAGTCTCCGTTGTTTTCTGAGCATCCGTTTGAGCCTGTGGACGATTGTCAGTCGTTAGAAAAATCTCACTCGTCACCGGCTTGAGCTTCAGCCTCAGGATCCATGTATCTGTGATCCTCTCCAGAAAGGAAGGAGTCATCACATACAGAGCATCAATTAGTTCCTGAGCAGTGTCCTTCACATGCTGATATCCAAGAGAGGGAGTCACAGTCACAAGATGGAGGAATAGAAAGCAGTCTTCGATGTTTACTTCAGATTAGCTCCACGTCAGAAATGAGCATGCTTGATGTCTATCTCCATAGAGGCTGAGTCATCATGTTAATCACAGAGCTATCACATGCCTCAAACAGTCCTGATGCTCTTCCAGGTCATCACACATCCTGTCATGCTCACAGCTCCAGTTGATACCATGCTACTCTCATGTTGGAAGAGGACACTCAGTATTTTCCCAACATTAGTCAACTGAGTGTGACTTTCACCACAAGACTATGAAAACGGGATTTTCTTGCTTGCTTTTATTTTGATACTGTACATTTGGAATTCACCATATTTTCTACTTTCTTGTTTATTACTGATCTTCAAATTTGTATTGTACAATGCCATATCTTTTTAGGCTGCTGCAACACAAACCTTTCCAAAGTTGGGATCAATGAAGTACTTCTTATCTCATCACGTACCCGTCTGACTGGACTTGCTGAACGCCTTTAAGTCGACCACTTCCGTGCCGACTTCGAACCACAGCTTGATGTTCTGCTGCTCGTCTCTGAACCAGAGCCTGGTCTTGTCTGCTGGAAAGGGTCAACACAAAGTCAGGGAGCGACTTTAGAAAACAAGAGAATTGCTTCTTGACCTTTTTGATGCATGAATTGTTTCCTGTGTCTCGAGCTGCTGAGATAATGTAGAGTAGATTACGGTATCGTTAAGATATGAAACCGCATCTCCACTTCACACACGATGTCCGTAAACTGTATATCAAGCCATTCATTTCCATTTTGAGATGTTTACATTTAAGAATTGTTCTTTTCTACTAATTTAATATGACGTGCCTCGTTTTGTTTTATGCTGCTGCAACGAGAATGTTTTCCCAAATTAGGATTAATAAAGTAATGTTATCTTAATCTCATTACCACTGAGAGTCATCCAGAGCAGCGTGTCGGCACTCAGCGCCACAGCAACCAGGCCCTCCTCCGTCTGCAGCTCTTTGTATCCAGAGCCATCGAGCAGGGCCGAGCCGATGGACCCTAACCCTGCGAGAGAAACAGCTAGGTTACTGCTTACTTTAGACAACAGCTTTATTCCACTTACCTTTCCCACAGAACTCCTTAAGAAAAGGGAATCGTCTGGAGGTTTTGAACAGGGAGGTAATCGTGTGTAGAAATGGGTCAAGATGATGAGCGATAAACTGCTGTGGACCAACTGAAGCAGCAGGAATTATTTAAGCCAGCTAAAAATAAGGTTACACTAGATTTTGATATTTGCAATGCTTGCGGTCACAAAGCCCTTTTGAAGCGGTTATCCATGTTGTCTTTAAAGCCACCAGGAAACATTTTGCCCTCTCGGTACAAAGGGGTTGCTTGTCTCACGCTGCCTCCATTGGTTAGTCCCTTTGTTTAGGGTTTACCGAAGTCGCACAAAGACTACAAACTAACTAATTTAAGGAAGCGGTAAATGTCTGGCGGCATCTTAGAAGAAAGAAACGTACGATACAGTTTAGTACGTTGTTAAAATACTCCTTTTCAAATGTATGTACTGCATTGACGATGGTTAAACATACTTCAAGTATAATGAGTAAAAAGAAAACTCAAACTGTAAAATATGTTCCTTTAAATGGTAGGAGAGTAGTGAATTAAGTATATTATAAAAGCATCTTAAATTCAATGCTTTAGTAAATGTACTTAATTACTTTCCTACACTTCACAGCATCAGCTTAGCTTCCTGCTGGCATGCATGCATTTGTATCCCCGTCACTACTCCCTGTAACAAGTGTCATCATCGCAACCGGTGAAATGTTCTCGACCAGCTTCTAGATAACAAACGATCCCTCCAAACAAAAGCTCCCAACTCCTCTAAAAACACGTGAAACCCTTGTAGCTCAAAAAACATCCATCTCTCCAAAACACATACAGCAGTCTATTAGTAGATGGGCTCAAAAAAGGGCGTCTGATCCCGCCCACATTCTCCCCCCAGACCTCCAGCGCCCCCTTCTGGCAGAAGACTCAGGTTCAAGAGCCGGCTGAACCGCTATGAGCACTCATTGCTGCCTCTGCCCGTTAAACTTCTTAACACTCACATGGAATATACTTTTACATGTTGCCCATGAACTTGTGTAACATGTCGCCATTGTCAGTATGTGCGTCTGTTTTGTGCTTGTGCAAACGGGGCATGAGTGATGATATGTGCATGTAGTTTATTATGTACATGTATACAAGTTACTTGAACACCCCACACACTCAAATCCAGCACCACACTTTTTACGCTGCTACGGACAGTCTTGTCCCAATGTACATTTTCCAAGGATATTGAAGTAACTGTTATTTTGTATTGATTGTTGTACTTGTATTCATGTATAAATGTCTGCCGAGTGTGTCTATCGGGATTGTGGGAAACGGTATTTCGATCTCTCCGTCTGTACACAAACTGAAAGATTGGCAATAAGTTGACTTTGACAGAAGCTCCCAACTCTTCTGAATAACTAATTCTCCCTCCAAACAAAAGCTTCACACTCTTCTGAAACCACGTGAAGCCGTCTCACCGGTGTCGGCCCAGTAGACGGAGTCCCCGCTGCTGGAGAACACCAGAGACGTGGGCTGCTCGGCGTCTTTCCACACGACTTTCCTCTGATCCCCGTCCATGTTGGAGCACTCCACCGTGGAGCCCTGCAGACCCAGGTTAGTGAAGCACACCATTCCAGTGGGAGGATGGAGGGCGATGGACCCCACCCACCCAACACCTTCCTTCAGGAGGACCGCGGTGTGGGCCGCGGTGCTGGAGGTCACCTGCAGGCGGGGCTGCGTGGTGCTGCTCCAGAACACACTGCCTGTGATCCAGTCCACAGCCATGGCCGTGATGGAGTTACCCAGAAGCTTCAGGAACACGCCCTGAGAGGACCGGCAGAAGTGTGAGGATTGATTTGAAGGTCTCACATTATACTATTTGTAGGCGTACATTATACTCCGATATATAAAAACATGTCCATGAAGTGTTTTGCTCAGAATACCAAACCGATCACCCCTTCTACACCGGAACAAATGTCTGTAATGTAGGCAGTACATTACTGCATTTCCCACAGTCATTTGTAATACTGTACATTCTGCTGCATTGTGGGAATATTATCCTTCGGTGGGAAATGTATACAGCACTTTAAAACTATACTGTAACATTGCATTATCAGCAATATGTACTCCAAGTATAAAAGTAAATCATGCAGAGAAATTGCCCCCAGGTGTGTATATAAGTATAGATACTATTGTTGCATTTAACTTTTTTAGAATACAATTCTGGTTGACTTTTTTGTAAAATATTTGACTATTTTGTGACTTAGTCAGTGCACTAGTTACATTTTTAGAGATGCATTTTATGAAAAGTAGCTGAAGCCGTTCAATAAATGGAGTAAAATTACATTGTTTCCCTTTTAAATGAAGTTAATTAGAAATATAAAGTAGCATAAAATGGAAATACTCAAAGTTAAAGAACCTCTAAATTGTAAGGCCAGAACTCGAGTAAGTGTACTTCCCCACCTCTGAGGACAGGTCTAAGTCCTTGAGTTTGAAGGAGCTGAGGGAAGTCGTGGCCTCGTCTGCCAGAAACAAAGTGTCGTCTCGGAGGGTGAAGTCCAAGATGGCCGCCTCGTTGACGCTGGGCACCTGCAGGGCGACGTGTTCAGGCCAGCCCTTCAGATCTGATGAGGCGTGTCGGGACTGCAGGTAGATCTGGAGTAAAGACGAGAGCGTGGCATCAATGCATCTGCAACCTCCAAATACAGGTATATTTAACTAAACGCAACACATTTTGCACGTTTCCAACATTGCCGGTTGGAACTCGATCCGATAAATTGCGTTGAGATGACCGATATTTGTCCTGGGAACACATACCGATAACCTTTTCCGAGGCGTTTTATCTGTGGGAAACTGAAAAGAGTTGATCTGCACTCTTACAGAGTTATGTCAAAGCATCCGTTCCTTAGATACATAATGGTTTCTCCGTTACCCTCAGCTTTAGTACATACATGTGCAAACGCCAGTGATGCCCCGCCCCTTAAAGCTCCTCTTCAATGCATTTCCAGTCATATTGTATACATGTACAAGAAGATAACATGTAGTCAGCATGTCCTCGTGTGAGAAATGTCCCCTCAAACCGTGGGTATTCTCCACAGTAGTGTCTGCAAGTCGCTTTGGATAAAAGATAATCGCCTTAATTCAACATCTTCAGTCTTTATAAGCTCATTAGAACCTTTTCCACACCACGACATTATATACAAGCAGAGGTGGGAAGAAGAGTACAAATACTTTGTTGCTGTACTTAAGTACATTTTTCTGGTAGCAGTACTTTACTACTTATTTTTCTGACAACTTTCTACATGTTGAACACAAATACCTGTACTTTCTACTTCTTACATGTTGAACCCAAATACCTGTACTTTCTACTTCTCACATGTTGAACTCAAATACCTGTACTTTCTACTTCTTACACGTTGAATCCAAATACCTGTACTTTCTACTCCTCACATGTTGAACTCAAATACCTGTACTTTCTACATGTTGAACTCAAATACCTGTACTTTCTACTTCTTACATGTTGAACCCAAATACCTGTACTTTCTACTTCTCATATGTTGAACTCAAATACCTGTACTTTCTACTTCTCACATGTTGAACTCAAATACCTGTACTTTCTACATGTTGAACTCAAATACCTGTACTTTCTACTTCTTACATGTTGAACCCAAATACCTGTACTTTCTACTTCTCATATGTTGAACTCAAATACCTGTACTTTCTACTTCTCACATGTTGAACTCAAATACCTGTACTTTCTACTTCTCACATGTTGAACTCAAATACCTGTACTTTCTACTTCTTACATGTTGAACCCAAATACCTGTACTTTCTACTTCTCATATGTTGAACTCAAATACCTGTACTTTCTACTTCTCACATGTTGAACTCAAATACCTGTACTTTCTACTTCTCATATGTTGAACACAAATACCTGTACTTTCTACTTCTTACATGTTGAACCCAAATACCTGTACTTTCTACTTCTCACATGTTGAACTCAAATACCTGTACTTTCTACTTCTCTCATGTTCCAAACAGCTGGTTCCTTTAGTCTGAATGTGTGTTTGGTGCGTGATCATTATTCTTCAGAGTCATTGCGTGCCTATTGGTTGGAACACGATCCGTGTATCCATCACTTCCTGGTCTTCTCTAAAGAAGAGGGACCAATGGAAACGTTGTCATGTTGCCGTTGGTCACCATGGAAACATTCATTAGCAAACAATGACATTATTGTTCTATTGATATAAAGGGAGGTCAGGTACTCTTTAAAACAGCTGCTAGTTATGGGTACTTTTTACTGAAGTACACTTCAAAGCCTCTTTACTTCTACTTGAGTAAAGAAGTTTAGTCAGTACTTCTACTTTCACCAGAGTATTTTTAAACACGAGTATCTGTACTTCTACTTGAGTAAAGGCTGCGTGTACTTTTGCCATCTCTGTATATAATAATCACCCGAGTGACGGTGGAGGGCGACAGCATCAACAGGAAGTCAGAGTCGACGAGGCTGGAGCAGGTCAGGCCGTCCTCAGCCAATAGGAGACGAGGGGGACATTTGCACACGGCTTTGGGCCCCGGGGCCAAAACACACATGTGGGAACAGACGATGTTTTCACAGGGACTCTGGAAGCCCGTCTGAAGCAACGGGTGGAGGATCTGAAACAAGGGGGAATATTAATGCTTATAAGTCAGGCGGATACTTCGTGAACACGTGAGAGGAAACCAGCAGTGGTGGAAGAAGAACTAAGACCCGTTACTTAAGTACAACTACTATCGTCTTAAAATACTCAATTTCAAGTAAAAGTCCTGATTTCAAAATGTTACTCAAGTGAAGGTACAAAAGTATTGAAATGTATTTAAAGTGCAGAACATTTAGAAGTACTTGTTCTGCACAATAAAGTACAGAAGTGTATTATTAATCCTACTTTAGCTGCCGTTTCTTCATTATATGTAGTTTAATGTCATTTGGGGCAATTATAAAATAATGTTTCGTAGCATCACTGTTCATGTGTTATGGTGCAGATATACTCCGTCTGTTTACACCTTGTTTGTAATGATTTTCCTCATCGTCATCGTCATCCTCTGCTCAGCACTTTGGCTGCGTCGAGCATGAAAGGTGTTTTATAGATAAAGTGTATTATAAACCAAACCCATCTTTCCCTGCGCCTCAACGCCGTACACCGTGAGCGTCATACCTTCACACTGAAAGGCTGGTCGAGTCTCTTCAGGAGGACTTGTCGGTTTTTCCCAGAGTTTTTATTCGCAGCGAACACAACTCTCTTCTTGGCGTCAGACCAGTACAGCATGTCGTTAAACACAGCCAGCGAGAACGGGTTGGTGGTCTCCTTCATCTGCAGGATCTGGAACATCAGATTCAGAAACACATTTATTCTGCGACAGGAAGCTAAAGAGCGGGTTGCATTTACATTAAATTCCATCCATGCTCCAGCCATTTCGGACACTTTGAAGGGACACTTTAGTACTTCAGGGACAGTAGGACATTTAGCTTGTAGATTGATTGTTAAGTTAAAGAGTATAAATCTATTTTTTTTTTTTTAAGAGCTTTGCAACAGCCAATAATTTGTTGCGACCCAAAACTTAATATTTAAATAGATAATAACTTGAAATGGCATTTCAGAAACCGTTCCCTCAAAATAGTGATTAAAATAACTCCATTTTGTCATAAAATGTTAAAATAGTGTAGTTTTAATATTAAACAAGATATTTGCTCTGGTTTCCAACATGCTCGCATTTCATTTGGTATTAAATGTCTAGGGATTTGTCTCAACAACAAAAACGGTATTCCGTTTAAATTAATGCTAAATTACTACATTATTGGTAGACATCGCTCTGTTGGCGGCAACACCCTTCATGATGATGCGTAGGAGAACTGAAGTGAAACGACTGCATTTAAGCCCGAAAACATCCTCTTCCATCCTAGATCTTTTACCCGGATGTCCTCTCCGTCCAGCGTGGCGGACCCGATGGCCCTCAGCCTCTCGTCGGTCCAGTAGACCCTCTCAGAGATCGGGTCCAGCGCCACGTCGCCCGGCCAGCCCAGACTGGAGTTCACCACGACTCTCCGCTCAGAACCGTCCATCCCCGAGCGCTCGATCTTCGGCACGTTGCTGATCTCCGTCCAGAACATCAGCCTGGAGACACGAGGTGACGGTTAGTGTATTTGTATCGCCCATTTTAACACGGAGGCATTCAAAGTGCTTCACAGAGGCAAACACATCATACTGATATACACCTGAACATCAGCAGGAGAGGACTCTTTAAAGTAGAGACACTACATGCTGATATACACCTGAACATCAGCAGGAGAGGACTCTTTAAAGTAGAGACACTACACACCTGAACATCAGCAGGAGAGGACTCTTTAAAGTAGAGACACTACACACCTGAACATCAGCAGGAGAGGACTCTTTAAAGTAGAGACACTACACACCTGAACATCAGCAGGAGAGGACTCTTTAAAGTAGAGACACTACATACTGATATACACCTGAACATCAGCAGGAGAGGACTCTTTAAAGTAGAGACACTACACACCTGAACATCAGCAGGAGAGGACTCTTTAAAGTAGAGACACTACATACTGATATACACCTGAACATCAGCAGGAGAGGACTCTTTAAAGTAGAGACACTACACACTGATATACACCTGAACATCAGCAGGAGAGGACTCTTTAAAGTAGAGACACTACATACTGATATACACCTGAACATCAGCAGGAGAGGACTCTTTAAAGTAGAGACACTGATATGCACCTGCACATCAGCAGGAGAGGACTCTTTAAAGTGGAGACACTACTGATATGCACCTGAACATCAGCAGGAGAGGACTCTTTAAATCATATTAAAGCGTCACTGACCCTTTCTGAGGAAGCAGAGCCAGAGAGCGAGGCAGGTCCAGGTCTTCATCGAGGATCACGATGTGGTCCGAGGTCTTCACTGGTTCTGAGCTCAGTTTGATGGCAGAGATCTTTCCGGTCACTCCATCGATCCAGTACAGGTTCCTGCCGAGCCAGTCCACCGCCACCGAGTCCGCACGCAGCCCTGCAGGAAACAAAAGTACTGCGTCAACACATTTAGAGGTACTTTACTCAAGTATAACATTCACTGCCCTTATACTTCCACATCTCAGAGGCATCTCTTTTCCTGCACGACATGCCTTCAGTTGGTTGAGGTTTCTGTTCATATGAAAAACCAAAATGTCCTCAAAACGTACAGAAATAAAAAGTACACAAAAAAAACATTTAAAACTTTTCTGACATTTTTAAGTGTGCGTAAAAAGTGTCAATAAAAGAAAAAACTAAATTAAGAGCACTTCAAAATCCTACATTTCCTACGGTCCTCGAGGAAATGCATTTATGGAATTGAACCCACCTTTGATGAGGGTCCCGCTGGTCTTACGGTCCAGGGAGGACCACTGGACGCCCTCCGTGTCCAGGCTGACCCACAGGACCCTCTGCTGCCTCCAGTCGTAGTCCAGAGACAGGATGGCCTTCTGGGCCGACAAGGACAAGATGTCCAGAGCTCCGCTGCGCAGCCCGTACAGGAAGATGTCCGTGTGCACCGAGACCAGGAGGAAGGGCTCACCTGAGGCGAGGATTCAAAGGTGAAATCGTCATATGCATAAATTATGAGATGTTCTGCTTTTCTTTGTTCATCATATTAAAAAGTAAATCTCTTTAGTCTTAGAACTCAAAATGAATAACTTTTCAAAACTAGGACGGACATTTTACAATTCTGACATTTTATACCAACTGATAATGAAAATACTTGAGTTAGAGCCAGGCTGTGGGCTAACAAAGGACTTGAGTTAGAGCCAGGCTGTGGTCTAACGAAGGACTTGAGTTAGAGCCAGGCTGTGGTCTAACGAAGGACTTGAGTTAGAGCCCGGCTGTGGTCTAACGAAGGACTTGAGTTAGAGCCCGGCTGTGGTCTAACGAAGGACTTGAGTTAGAGCCCGGCTGTGGTCTAACGAAGGACTTGAGTTAGAGCCAGACTGAGGTCTAACAAAGGACTTGAGTTAGAGCCAGACTGAGGTCTAACAAAGGACTCGAGTTAGAGCCAGGCTGTGGTCGAACAAAGGACTTGAGTTACCGGTGATCTTGCAGTGGTGTCCTCCGGCCTCCATGATGTACCCCTGCTCACAGTCACATCTGTACGACCCCTCGGTGTTGATGCACAGCTGGCTGCAGACGGACGGGCTGCTGGACTCGCACTCGTCCACATCCGAGCAGCTCCGAGCGTCCGGAAGGAGCCTGAAGCCCAACGAGCAGCCGCAGCGCTGAGAGAGAAGGTCAGACGGGAGGGAACGTCACGGACAACGAGCGACAGGCCGGAGCGCCGACGCTCCCTCTTCACACGAGTGTTATGCAGATACCTCACCTTCAAACCGCTCGGACTCTACGGCATTTACATCCCTGGTTAGCAAGGCAGACTTTAACGTGAGGTAATGCAGTAAACATCATCATTTCTTCTTCACTGATCAGTTTGGAATCCATTTTGCTTTAAGGTAACTCCTAATCACTAACTACTAATCACTAACCCCTCGCCCTTATTCCACCTAGTTTAGCACTCTTGTTGTAATTGTTTTACTTGCTGGTAAAGCACTTTGCAATTTTGCACTTATGTATTTTAATGTCGTCGATGCAATTTGTGCATTGTCCCTTTTTGAATGAACAAATACATGTATATATATATTCACACACACACCAAGTTCTCCTTTGATTCAAATATTTCAAAATTACAGGTGAACTTTGACCTCGACGTGGACCTTTATGTTCGTGTAATCATGTACACTGGCACACATTTCATAAACGAACACCTCCCGGTTATGTTAGAAACCACACGTTGCTCACCGGTCCCTGCGGCGTGCTGAAACAGATCTGAGAGCAGCGCATCGTGTCCTCGCAGAGAGAGCTGCAGCTGCCGCCCTCGTCTGATCCGTCGGCGCAGTTGGTGACGTTGTTACACACCAGAGACCAGGACACACACCCCTCACTGCCACAGGGGAACTGGTGGGAGGGGCACCACACCTCGCCTGCACACACAAGCACAGTGGGGTCAACACGGACAGGTTCTTAGAATACAGAGTCTGAGAAAGAGTCATTACAACCTGAGCAAAGAACAACGTACTGCAGGCTGGCAGGACAAGCCGTCACCATCCTGTTCCAGCTCGTTCTTATTTCTATTCCTTTAGTGTTGTTTGTGTTAGAATTGCCTTATTGTTTGAACATGCTTCATAAATTACCCTGAAAGTGTTTAACTGGCATAAGCTGCCTCTTGTCTTGTTGTTTGCACACTGCACTAATATCCGACAATTACCTTTTATTTATATTTAAAAAAGTAAGCCAAGTTTTGAAACAACAAAGCTATTTACTTAATGTCAAGCGATGAACGTCTTGTCCATTTCTTTTATAACGCATTTCTTTTGCACTCTCAATGCTTTTATCGTTTTTCAAAATATTGAAATACGCAGTATAAAATAAACTTTCCTTGCATTTCGTTTTACCGTGAAAGTGTTACACAGGCCCGGTTCCAGAACAAAATGACTCAGGGTGCATCTGAGATTAGAGAGGGTGCAGTGGTAAAGTGCTATTTGTATAAGTGGGGAGTGTACCTAACACCGTCTATGGGGGTCCTCACCTCCTCTGGGGGGGTCCGGGGGCATGCTCCCCCGGGAAGATTTTTTTTTTTAAATATTGAAGTTAAAAGCATCAATCTGGTGCACTTTGAGAGCAACATTAAGAGATCTGTGGATCTATGTGCTCTTTGCTTGATTAGGCCTTCCCAGTCCCTTATCAGGTCGCCTATAAGAGCATGGCGCCAGTTGTTGTAGCCAGTTGTGGTGAAGGCATCTGACTTACTTGAACCGAAATGTCTACATGCATAGCAGAAGATGGCATCTTTTTTACATGAATATTCCAGCCACTCTGTTTTGAAACCATGAGCTGCAAAATGAGTAGCCTACAGGCGAGTTGGGTACTTTTTTAAATATACCTGGGCAGGCTCTGTTTTGCAGAGGTCCTCTGGCACTTGCGGGCCGCTGAGGGGTGGCGGTGTTTGGGGTAACGAAGACGGCTGCGGCGCCTCTGACATAATAACGTTACTTACCGTTTAAATTGATCAAATAAATGCAGCAGACAATGCTATTCAACCACAATTTATTTTATTTCAACTATATTCTTATTATTATTATTATTATTATTACTACTATTGTTAGTAATAGTAGGCAAAATGTAATATTTCACTTTTCATTTTTTTCACTTTTACTTTTCATTTTTCAACTGAGGGTGCAATGCACCCTTATGCACCCCCGTAGAACCGGGCCTGGTGTTACACCTTGGATTCAAGTTGTGTTTCCCCTGTTTGCACACCACACTTATATTACAGATCACTTTTTGGCATTTTTTACTACATTGAATTTTTTTTAGAAACAAATCCTTGACAGAAAACAGGAGGACAGATGAAAAGGAAAAAAGACAAGTACGATGCTAAAATAATGCAATAGAAGTTTTTACAAGCCATAGAACTCACATTCTCTCTCGTCGCTGCCGTCGTCGCAGTCCTTCGTGCCGTCACACCTCCAGGAGGAAGGGGTGCACTTCCTCTTGGATTTACACGACCACTGGAACTCCCCACAGACCTCCGGAGACACCGGACAGTCCTGCAGAGGACACACTCATTTACTGTCAATCAAACTCTGGATGTGGGAACCGAGGCGAAACCGAGGACACAGACGAGCACTTCGAGCCTTTACTCGAGTAAAAGTAGAAATACTTTGTTCTGAAAATACTTCATTACAAGTTAGTCCTGATTTCAAAATGTTACTTAAGTGATAGTACATGAGTATTATCAGCTAAATGTACTTCAAGTAAAGTACTCTTTACGCAGAATGGATATTTTTGTAGTATGTCAATGTGGATAAATCCTAGATACTTGAAATATTGTGAAGATCAGTAGTAAAGTACTGCATCATAATACCATATCATGGTCCTGTATCAAGTAACAAATGTAGTCGAGTAAAAACTACAATTAATGCTCCAAAGTGTTGTGGAGTAGAAGTACACAGAAGCATATACTGGACATCCTCAGGTACAAGTATGACAAAATGGTACTCAAGTATGATACATGTACCGTTACTTTCCATCACTGAAAATATGACCACAGTAATCTAAAAGTCCGCACAGTGTGGATTTACAGATGTTTAACGCTAGACTTCCACAGGCATGACAACACATGACAACCAGTAAACATCCTCGACAACAGAAGTGTACTTGAAGGCTCGTTTCACTCCAACATGCACCTTTAGCATCTGACCTGAGGTCTGCCGTGCACGTGGAGCTGCACCTGGCGTATGAAGAGGGATATCCAAATCAAGCTTCATCATCAATGTTCATTTCCTGCTTTATATTTCGTTACCGTACTTTTGTTTTTAACATGTTTATTTTCTACTTTTTTATTTCCATTTGGATCGTTCATTTCTTCTCTTATGCTCAAAGCCATGTCTTTTTATGCTGCAATGCAAACATGTCCCAGATGGAGATCAGTCAAGGACTTCTTCACCATCATCATCCTCACCTGAACGTTTGAAACTTCTTCCAGAACGTTCATCTGGCTGCAACTTACAAATCATTCATCCACTACGTCATATTCCAATCACTTGGATATAGACTCTTACTGCACAATGTCAATGTTCCTTCTATTGCGTCGCCCTGCTGGAGCAGCCGGTGACCCAAGACGTTCATCGATAAAACTACACCGTAGCCATGTCCGCACGACAAACCAAAGCCTCGAGCCACCCCCACCTTCTCGTCGGAGCCGTCCTCGCAGTCCAGGTCTCCGTCACAGAGCCACTCCTCCACCAGGCACTCCTTGCTGAGGGGGCAGCGGTGCTTGGTGCTGCAGGCGGGGGGGGAGACGCAGCCCTCCTCATCCGACCGGTCCCTGCAGTCCGGGTGTCCGTCACACAACATCTGCGCCGACACGCACTGCCCGCTGGAGCAGGTGAAGTCTGTGGGACTGCAGCCTTCGATCACTGCAGATCAAACAGGTGATCAGTTCCATACGGCCATACTTCGCTGTGAGATCAAGTCTGACAGGTGACTTGATCCCAGCAGCGCCGTGCGTCACATCGACCGACAGACAGACATGGAAACAAACATGTACCATAACAGCAGATCACTGAGAGAACCTGCTCAGAGCCTTCAGCGGGCATCTGATCTGGGATCAGCTCCGTGTTTAGCGAGAGGATTGACTGGAGCACAAAGGATGCTTCAGTGTTTGAAAGTCACGTTCACTCTTGTACAAGTTTGAGATACTTGTGCCCGTTATTTAAGACGGAACGGTTTCATCCCCTCGGGGAAGTTCAGGCGTTTATAGCAGCATCAGGTCAGAGTGTCCTCTGAAGAGGAGGGACCAATGAAGCGTTGTCATGGTGCCGTTGGTCACCATGGAAACATTCATTAGCTAACAATGACATTATTGTTCTGTTAATATAAAGGGAGGTCAGGTACTCTTTAAAGCAGCTGCTAGCTATGGGTACTTTTTACTGAAGGACACTTCAAAGCCTCTTTACTTCTACTTTCACCAGAGTATTTTTAAACACGAGTATCTGTACACTTCTGCCATCTCTGATAATAGAATAGAATAGTTTAATGTCCAATGAGATGAATGCTTCTGCCATCAAAACAAAATACACGCAGCATACTTAGGAATAAGGGATAAAGGAATAAAGAATAAGGTGCAGTAATTATTTCCAGGAGTAGAATACTAGTATGTTTCTTCAGGTCAATACGAGTCTTGCTGAATATGTGAAGTGTTGGTACCGCAGTTGTCCTCGTCGGTCCCGTCCACGCAGTCCCTCTCTCCGTCGCACAGGAAGCTGCTGGGGAGGCAGCGGTCGTTGTCGTCACACTGGTGTTTGCACCCGTCCGTCCGATGGGTGCAGCTCGTCTCATCGGACCGGTCCTGACACTGAGACACGCCGTCACACACCTGGCTCAGAGGGACGCACTTCTTCCCGTGAGCGCACTGGAACTGATCTGCAGAGACGGACACATGAACGCACCAATCACAGCGCTGCGAGGTTTAGTGGATTCAACATTATTCAGAAGTAGTCTTGTGAACATCCGTCACGTCTCCGGCTTCTCCCAGAGAAACCCTTCTGTTATCGTTACTCGTTTAAATCAACTCACCATGCAGGGTTTGCTATTGTACAATTATTGGCAGTGAGCAGAGAACTAATATGGCGGACAGGTGGTGGTTTAGGAATAGTATTAACAATCATGCGCCCATCAGGTAGAGGCCCCCGAAGTGGCAGGGCCCCCGTGGCTTAACGATGCAACTGGAAAAGACTCGTATTGACCTGAAGGAAACAAGCATGCTACATTGAAGAGAGGGGACACACAACTAGACAACAGCTGCCCACTGCTCCCACTGCTGGGTGGGTGACACGCAGAGAACCCATCTCCCATTAGAGAGGGTTTCATCTCTCCGTTCCATCTATAACTTCAGACTCAAATATGTGTACGATTCATTTCTTATTGTAACAGTTACCTACCTGTATGTAATAGTATTCATCTCGTGTGAATCTGTACTGTGCCATTTTTTCAATCTCACTTCCTGCATTTCCCCACGGGGATAAATAAAGGTCGATCTTATCTTTGATAAAAGGGGGAACTAAAGAGAGACAACGTAACCAAAGAAAACAATTTCACAAACAGACTAAAATCCTATAAAGCCATGCATTTAGCTTCTGTGGGAGAGGCTGCATTTTATATTGATGTGCAGTCCCTTTAAAGTCCACCAGGGGGAAGTAGAGCATCATATTAAACCCACACACACAAGCTAACGCCACAGACTAAGGAGCACCTACCTGCTTCACATGCTGAGGAGCACTCTTCCTCGTCAGAGCCGTCGGAGCAGTCTACCTCTCCGTCACACACATGTCTATAGAGCACACACTGCTTCAGGTCCACGCAGGGTCTGAAGCCCAGAGCACACTTTATGGGGGTCGAGGGGCCGGAGGAGGGTGCAGGGGTCGGGGTGGGGAGGGTCCCTTCATCCGGTTCAGAGTCCTCTTCCTCTGGGTCCTCTGGTGGGGACACTATACACAAGAATTAAAGGTCACCCATCATGCAAAATCCACTTCTTCATGTCTCTTCTACATCAACATGTGTCCCCTCTTCTTCATGTCTCTTCTACATCAACCTGTGTCCCCTCTTCTTCATCAACATGTGTCCCCTCTTCTTCATGTCTCTTCTACATCAACATGTGTCCCCTCTTCTTCATGTCTGTTCTACATCAACATGTGTCCCCTCTTCCTCATGTCTCTTCTACATCAACATGTGTCCCCTCTTCTTCATGTCTCTTCTACATCAACATGTGTCCCCTCTGTGGAAAGAGACTCTGAAAGTTTCAGGAACAAAGATTCTCTCTCTTTTTGATCCATTTCTATAAAAACCTGTCATAATATAGCATGTCGACAAAAGTCATTTGTAGCGTGTTTTATGTGCCATTTATGTCCTTAAAAAGTCGCCTGATCCCATTAATTAATATATGTCAGTGTCCGTGTTTCTTCCCCCCCACCGCAGTTGTCCTCGTCGGTCCCGTCCACGCAGTCCCTCTCCCCGTCGCAGAGGAAGGTTCTCGGTAAGCAGCGGCTCTCGTCGCACCGGTGGTCGCAGCCCTCGCGCCCCTCTGGGCAGAGCAGCTCATCGGACCGGTCCAGACACTGAGGCACCCCGTCACACAGCTGCTGCTTCTCGATGCACTTCTTCCCGTGAGCACACTGGAACTGATCTGTAGGAGATTCGCCCAATGAGACAAGGATTTGACCAAGACTAAAAGTGCACAATTTCAAATGTGGGCAGCATCCAAAACAATGGAGGCCTTTTGTTTTACTGATCCGTGTTTTAACATCAGAAGCAGTAGGCCTACACTTTTAAAACAGAATGAGCAGCTTGAACACTGATCTCAACAACAAACCTATCTTTTAGTCAGAGCAGAATTCCTATAGTCTCAATACATGTGATTTATAACCATTTCAAGTCATTCACAGAACTGTAAGGAAGCATCCTCTGTATAAAGCTTCGGGAAACATAGCGGTACCTTCGCTGCATGCTGTTGCACAGTCGTCTTCATCAGAGCCGTCCTTGCAGTCAGGCTCTCCGTCACACACGTGTTGGTAGGAAACACACTCGGAGGCGTCTCTGCATAGCTTAGAGCCGAGGACACATTTCAGAGGGCTGCTTCCTGCAGACACTGTTCAAAGAGACACATCAGAAGAACCAGAAACCATCTACACGATCTCATTGTCTATTTCTGTATTAGGACAATAAACGCTTTCTATCCATCTTCAGCAGGGACAGCACCTGTTAATGAATATACATCATAGTGAGCAAATAAGTAGCGTTATGAGAACATAAGTGTGAAGTGAAGATATACAAGTGGTTAAGAAGCAGCAAATATACCATTAATACATTGTAAAAACATGTATACTGCATTTAGTGTTGTCGCAATTTATTTTTAATTTGTAAACCGTGGTATTTTTTTAATTTGTATTGACTTGTTTATTTTTATGAACCCTTAGCTAGTGCTGGGGAAGTCCCACAAAAAAAAAGTTTCACTCCAGCGAAGATATCCTAAGTAAACAGAAACAAATAGGTAGCATTATGAGTCTGTAAGTAAACATAAAAAGGGGTTAGGTAGCAGCTAATATAGCATATATAAATTGAAAAAAAAAAAGTGTATGTAGCACAAAGTATTGTAATTTATTTAAATCATTTTATTTATTATTTTAAATTAATCTTTATTAAAACACTTTTTAAAAGCTACCACGCCACACTCAAAGGTTTCACACCAGACCAATGAAACAAGCTGAAAAGTACACATCCATGGTATGGCAAATACAAATAAGTAGCATTATGAGAAAGTAAGCACCTACAAGTAGTTTAAAGTAAATGCATCTATACAAACCTTGCCAGTGATGGGAACGCTACTTTAATTGCTTTCCAAACACCTAAAATCTAGTTCAACTAAAAAGGTTGAATCAAAATCCAAAAAGTACACATGCATGGTAACAGATAAATTAGTTGCAGCATTATGAGAGAAAGCGAACATATAAAAGTAGTCAAGTAGCAGACCATTGCTGTGGGAAAGTTGACATTGCACCCAGTAGTGTTGACTCAATCTGAGTAACATCTGAATAAATTAACGTGTAAAAGCCGCATCAGGACACAACCCGTTGTGGCACCTCACCTTGCAGGGATCCTGACAGCTGCAACAAGACTGCACACAGAAGCAAACCTGCACCCATCGCCACAGATCAAATCAAGCAGACCAAGTGATGCCAGAAGCTAAAGGGTAGCATTTTTATAATGACACCAGGTGAGCCCCTGATTAAACACCTGAGGGAGGGGCGGGGCTATTGAGTGTTCCCATGTTATCCTGAGCAGCTGTTTGCACCACATAAACAAGTAGTAAAGACATCGTTAAATAAAAAACAGCTATACTTAATTGTGATATTGTTGATTTGATTGGGGTGAATATGTGTAAGGAATTTAAATAATAACTCAATATCCTGTGGAAATACTGTTTGAAATGTCTGCAGTTTCCTGAATATGGCCTTAACCTAGTAAGATAAAAGGTAAACAATTCAACAATAAATGTTAAAATAAAAAATATGTATTTATTATAAAACATTCAAATGTAGGCTACAAACATGTCAGACATGCAATCAGCCGCTCAAAATAAGTAAATTACTAAACTAAGGATGAATACACGTTGTAAATAGTAATGTACAATCAACAAGTTCACCATGAATTCCAAAATAAGTTATATGAACAATAATGATTGTCAAGGCTATCAGCCAATAGCCAGAGTCTGTCTTCTTGTAATCATCCAATCAGATTCTGAGTAGGAGGGATTAAGCGCTCGTACGTAACCATCAGGTTTGTTTTGTTGTTCCAGTCTACCTAACTAGCTTACTAGCTTTCAGTAGCAACTTGAGAAGAGCCAACAAGCCTTGTCAACATTAGCTGCAGTAAAACACCGTTTTATGTCAACAAGGTGCTCAAAAAGGCTGTGCACATCTTTCTTTCAAAAACCGGAGCTTTGGACATTAAAACTGGGGTAACTATTGACATGTTTTTGTGTGTTTTTCTCGACTTTGAAGCATGTTGTTTTGTGTGAAGGTCCGTTAGCCAAGAGTTCGTCCAAGATGCTAACTCGTTTTTTGTTGCCGTTTATTTAAAACTCACAAACATCCAAATAGCTACGTTAAAGTATAACACAACAACGTTTAAAATCATGCATTTATATAATGTGTTATTCCATTAATTACAAGCCCGGGCAGGCTGATAATAGGTAGTAAAGTCTCGCTGCTTGACTGTTGCGCATAGGAGGTTTTTTGTGGATCACAACAAAAGGATTTTTGATAACAAGCTGGCAGTTAGCTGGAGCCTACAGGAAGTGCGCCGGCCGTTGAAGCCGATTTTCATGAATGGACATAGTGGCCACACGGTGGTACTACAACTGCCGTCACGTCATGTTGGCCCGAAAAATACTTCTTCTCATTGACTTGCATCGGGAAAGAGACGTCTGTAAATCAGCGTGTACTTTTTTTTTAGCTAAATAAACTAGCCAGAACGAACCCTTTAATGGCCCTTATTTTAATCATTAGTGTCTAAACAGTTGTAAAATGCGTTAAAACCTCAATCTAGAGTTATTTTATCTCTCCATTCATTTAACTGAGCCGAGAGCGGGTGATAGAAGGCGGGGCTTAAGGGGAAACTCAACTGCGCATGCTCCATAGGCCTACATACGGGTACTTTCTGTAGCTACAGTCGCTTTGTTTTGGGCTTCATGCGATACTGAGCAGCTCTCATAGGAATGAACGGAGTATCCAGTTTATACATCCACGAGCTAGCTCAGATAAGCTAGCTAACGTTAGCCTGCCTAGCTAGATGAGGGCTTCTACATGAATTGCCTTCAATCTGCTTAGCTTCGTGAGCTATGTATGCTCTCTTTTCGTTATTTAGCTTACAGTGATTCAGCCTTGTAATGCTAAAGATACGCTAGTGAAGTGAGTGTTGTGATTTCTGTGAAGCTAAAAGCCGGCCTATCCAAGCCAGTTGGTTTTAGCATTGGGGGGCCTGTCACAAAATATAGTCCTTGTTTATGAGAGTGTTCACTGTGTTACACAGAGGTGGGAGAAGTACTCCGATCTTGTACTGCAGTAAAAGTAGAAGTACCATAGTGTAGGAATACTCTGTTACAGTAAAAGTCCTGCATTCAACATGTTACTCAAGTAAAAGTAGAAAAGTATGATCATCAAAATATAGTTAAAGTAGCGACAGTAAAAGTAGTCGTTGTGCAGATTGGTCCATTTCAGAATAATATATATGATATGTTTTATAATGATTGATCATTGAAGTGTTCTCAAAGCTGGGAAAGGTGCAGCTAGTTTGAATGACTTTGTAGACTGCAGGGTAGCTGGTGGATTTACTCCAGGTGGAACTAAAGTCTGATTTAACACTTGATTAGATTTCACTCATTCATCCAGATATGTAAAGTAACTAAAGGTATTCAGTACATGTAGTGGAGTCAAAGTACACAATGTACCTCTGAACTGTAGAGGAGTAAAAGTAGCATCACATGGAAATACTTAAGTAAAGTACAAGTATCTTAAGTACATGTACTTAGTGACTTGTACTTTAGCACATTGAGCAGCCGCAAACTATGCAAGTAACTAAGGCCCCGTCCACACGGAATCGGGTCAAGAAACATGTCTGTTCACACGAGACCGCTGGAGACGCTGTAGTACATATGTCGGGCCTGTAAGTGGCGCTGTACTTCCGCCACAAAATACACCACAAGCAGCGAAGAAGACCCCCCGAGCATGGTTGCCATGCCGCGGTAATGTTTAGCAACATGTAGTTCATGTAGTTCTCCATGTCCACTTGTTGCTGATGGTTGTGGTAGAGGAGCTGTAGATGTTGCACTAACATCTGTATCATGGTCAGTAGCGTCTGGAGCACGAACGCAACCCTGTGATCCGCCATTGTTGTTGTTGTTGGTGTCAATGCATCAGCATTGACACGGGGGTGAGCAGGAGAGGCGGAGCTATGATCGTTTAGGGCGTACACACGGTGCCGCAAGCGCTACGTTACCAGACCTTCCCACTTTGGGATGCGTTATTGTTTGAGGGCTCCGTTTCCGCGGTTCCGTTACGGCCTCGTGTGGACGAACCGTCCGTACGATAAAGAACTATAGCGGATAACACCCGTTTCGTCTCCGTGTGGACAGGGCCTAAAAGCCTTGCATCTCCCACAGCCAATCCATTGAGTAGAGATTTGAGTAATCACAAGTTAAAAAAGTGATTATTGTTCCCTGTTCTTAGCAATGTACTTTGTTTGTGACTTTCTCCCAAAGTGCCCATCTCTTCTCATCTTACTTATAGACAAGTTGATTTAAAGAATAATGCAGTTTTGCACCATTTGAACATTTGAGGTACCAGAGATATCATAAGTTTAACTTATCAATTAGATTAAAATCATCTGATAAAGCAGAATTGAGCGAAGACCAAAACCACCATTTAAGTCAACTAAGAGGCTACATGGTTGTCTTTTTTTAACTATATCTTCATGAGAAATCTAGTGAAATAAGTGGATAAGACAAGTTGATTTAAAAAACAGATATGTAAAACTTGAGTTTCTCTGTAAAGAACAATGCGGTTATGCACCATTTGAAATGTGGAGTTTGCCGGAGATGTCATATCAATTTGAGCTTTAAAAATCATCATTCCAAAGACCAAAACTACCATTAAGTGGACGAAGAGGATGTGGCTCTATTGATGAGGCTGCATGGTTCTCCTTTTTACTATGTTTTCATTCGAAATCTAGTGAAATAAGGAAGTGGCTAGAAGCTTTGCAACGCTCACAGACACAAAACTACAGCAATCCATTGAGTGGCAGTTAAAAGTTGTTGTAGCTGCCTTTTTTTAACAATTATCTTTGTGTATGACGAAGGTGCCCATCTCTTCTTATCTTACTTATAGACATTATTTAAAACTTGAGTTTCTCTGTAAAGAATAATGCGGCTATGCACCATTTCAAATGTTGAGTTTACCGGAGATGTCACAAGTTTAAAAGCTTTAAAACTCATCAGCTAAAGCAGTATTGAACTAAGACCAAAACTACCATTTCGTCGACTAAGAGGGTAAGACTAAGAGGCTCTATTGATGAGGCTGCATGGTTGTCTTTCTTTACTATATTTTAAAATAAGCTCTTGGCTAGACGCTCACAGCCACACAACAACAGCAATCCATCAAGTGGCAGTTCAAAGTTGTTATTGTTCCTGGTTTTTAACAATAATCTTTGTGACTTTCTCCCAAGGTGCCCATCTCTGCTGAGTTTCCCCTGCTAGCACTGGCTGTGACTCGCTGGTCACTAGAGGGGCCCCGTCAGAGCAAGGGCCCACTCTGCAGCTCCAGGTGTGTGTGTGTGAGAGAGAGATTGTGTTGAGTGCTCTGGAGACTCCCAGCTAAGATGTCCTCCATCTTGCCGTTCACCCCTCCTGTGGTGAAGAGGCTTCTGGGCTGGAAGAAGACGAGCAGCGGTTCAGGAGGCGCTGGCGGAGGAGAGCATAACGGCCAGGAGGAGAAATGGTGCGAGAAGGCGGTGAAGAGTTTAGTGAAGAAGCTGAAGAAGACGGGTCAGTTAGACGAGCTGGAGAAAGCGATCACCACACAGAACTGCAACACCAAGTGTGTCACCATCCCCAGGTACGACCGCACGATTCATTCAAAATCTGCTCCTGTTACACCTTTCAAGTTTCAAGGCTTTTATTGTCATGTGTGCATAGCTACAGTGTAGTTACGACAATGAAAATCTTAGGTCACAGGGTCCTCCCACAGTGCAACACAAGTAAATACAATAAAATAGAATATAATAGAAACAGAATATGATAGAAACTGTGCAGAATAGTCTATATACAGTAATTGCAATATTGATATATGTGAGTCGCAAACAGATGAATGTTATGGATGTTCTTTCAAAAGTTCAGGTGTTTAACATTCTTGCTCTTACACCTGTCTCTGTCATGCGGCTTTCACACCAGCGCTTTTCCCTTTCTAGCTCCGAGCTAGAGCTTTTCTGGTTCAGCTCCGGTTTCCCTTTTCTGCTCCCGCTCTGTTCACACCACCCAGAGCCCGACTGGTGCTGCCGCTGCAGAGGCCGCTCTAAAGTATTCACTATCCGACTCACACAAGCAGCTGATGCAT
Organism: Pseudochaenichthys georgianus; assembly: GCF_902827115.2. Classification (NCBI taxonomy): domain Eukaryota; kingdom Metazoa; phylum Chordata; class Actinopteri; order Perciformes; family Channichthyidae; genus Pseudochaenichthys; species Pseudochaenichthys georgianus. The sequence goes on along the minus strand of NC_047511.1, from coordinate 45,223,212 downwards.
ATCCCCAGTTCCCCTTAGCCTAAGTGAATGTGTGTCAGTCTGAATTGACGCTGTTTGGCATCACAACGCTGTTATGAAAGTTTCTCTGGTATAAAACGGGTGATGTTGGCATAGCAACCGAAGCTAAACTGACTACTTGCTATTGCTATCTTATTGTGGCATAAACCGTTTTCTACAGGCACATTTTACCGGCGTATTTTTATTATGATTCTACTTGTGATAGTCGGACACGACAACCTGTGCAGCCCATGTATTGATTCCATCCGATAGCTGCTATAATACAAAACAACACGTCTGCCTCTCTCCACAATGATCGATGACAGTGAACGGATGGTCAAAGTAAACAGAATCACACGAAGCCTGGTTAGTGTTGCCTGACTTTATAAAGTGTGTTTATAGGCACTACTGCTTGTAGGCAGGCATAACAGTCGACCCATGGGAGGTGGGTTTAGTTTCCTGCACGCCTCGACGTAAGAGAGACGTAAGCGACGCCACCTCTTAGCTCCGAAGCTCTTGCCTCTAGACCGAAAAATGTTTGGAGCTGGAAGTGAACCGGATTCCGGAGCTAAGAGCCGGCGCCGCTGCGGTGTGAACAGGAAAAACCGGCACTTTCCATTCCAGCGCTGAGCCGGAGCTGAAAACGCGTTGGTGTGAAAGGGGCATCAGTGTGATTAGATTTAACCTCTGCTTAATATGCAACCCTGACATCTTGGGCTGATGCTGATCGTGCAATTCTCTTTTTGGGCGGGGGCAAATAAGATAAGATATGTTTTCACAGTAGCAGGTTTACAAGCATTACACAAAAACCAGGACCCTCTTATTCTCGCCGTGCGCCCTCATACCAAAATGCAGATTTTCCCCGTACATTTTTAAGTGATGCCAGAAAACAATATTCCTGTTCGTCCAAAATTGTATAATACTTCCAGAAATGGAAACATTGTGTCCAATAGAGCGTCAGACGGCAGAGACAGATTAGTTTTTACGGAGCTCCGACGTCGAGTTTACGTCCACGGAGCCATCTTGTATACGGGCGTCGTGTTTTCGGGATAATTGATATATCTAATCTATCTATCTCCTCATACTATATCTTTCTAGAAAAAAGCCTGGTTAGAATACTACTACAAGAATATAATAAATATTTGTATTGGCAAGAAAGAAAGAAATAATAGAACCAAGTAAATAAATAAATATCGTATACAGAATCACACATGTATAAGTAGTAAATAATAATGAAAAAAGGAGAATTTAAAACAACATAAACACGTTTTTTTCCAGCAAGAGATTTATTCAAATATATCCAACAAAAGAAATGTACAGTAAACCTGTTAAATGTATACTTAGATTATAGAATTATACAAGTAGTAAATACATTTTTGTTTTAAAAGGAGAATTCAAAACCACATGCACAAATATATAAAAATGGACACTAAGGATTGTCTATAGCTTTTAATAGTTACTAAGCTGGTTAACAAGAAGCTTTGTCATACTGACCGTGCCCTGTGATCATTACCAAACGTGTAGGGATGCTAAAAACGAAAGATTGATCTGATAAAGACTTGAATGAGACGGCGTGAAGGGGAGAGGAGATGTTCTCTTTATCAGCCAGCCAGCCTTGATGGCTCGGTGCAGTGGGAACACGGTGTGAACAGGTTCACTCCTCCTGATGGCAGACTTCTCCACGTCAGATGTTTGTATGTCTATAGATAGCGGGCGGCTGGTTATCGCCTGAGAATTGTTCTAGGCCGACATGTTTTGTTTGTAGAGAACCTGGCTCAAACTGAATGAAATTATTCCTTGTACAGGATGTCTTTATGAGAGACGGTGCAATACAACATTTGCACGTTTTGATTGTGATTTTTGAGCTCGTCTAACCTGCTCGCCGCTTTAAAGAGACCCTATTATGCCTTTTTGGGGGGTTTTCCCTTTCCTGTAGTGTGTTATTATGTGTTGTGTATATATAGGGTTTTGTGCCTATTAATGGTCTCCAACGTTTAAAATCCAATCCCCCCCCCCCCTGCCTGAAACGCCTCCATTGGACTCCTTTGTTTACTTACATAATCAATGTGTAACACTCGCGCTCCAACACATTCTATATGATAGGCTAAGGGGCGGGACATCTCTAAGCCGTTGACCAATCACAACAGAGCCGGCCAGCTAACCAATCAGAGCAGCTCTGGTTTCAGACAGAGGGTGAAAAGATGTGCTGCAGCACAGGCAGCATGAGAAAAATAAAGAGCTTTTTGAACATTGAAGCATGGAGACAGTAGAGACACTACATACTGATATACACCTGAACATCAGCAGGAGAGGACTCTTTAAAGTAGAGACACTACATACTGATATACACCTGAACATCAGCAGGAGAGGACTCTTTAAAGTAGAGACACTACATACTGATATACACCTGAACATCAGCAGGAGAGGACTCTTTAAAGTAGAGACACTACATACTGATATACACCTGAACATCAGCAGGAGAGGACTCTTTAAAGTAAAGACACTACATACTGATATACACCTGAACATCAGCAGGAGAGAACTCTTTAAAGTAGAGACACTACATACTGATATACACCTGAACATCAGCAGGAGAGGACTCTTTAAAGTAAAGACACTACATACTGATATACACCTGAACATCAGCAGGAGAGGACTCTTTAAAGTAGAGACACTACATACTGATATACACCTGAACATCAGCAGGAGAGGACTCTTTAAAGTAGAGACACTACATACTGATATACACCTGAACATCAGCAGGAGAGGACTCTTTAAAGTAGAGACACTACATACTGATATGAACCTGAAAAGAAGCATGATATAACCCCTTTAAGTCTAGTAAATGTTGTTGTTTACTTCTAGCATTTAATATGTGTTGTTGTTCTGTTATTATTCAGAAGCAACTACTCTACAGATGTCCTCATTCCTAGTTTACATTTATTTTTTGGGTCAAATTTCTCTTATTCAAAGTTCCCATCTCCTTTCCACTGCTACAAAATGGGTTGTCGTTATTTTGCCATGAGACTCTAATAAAAGGGGCTTTTTGATTGATCACATGACCCATACTGATATTTCTGAATGAGTCATGTCCCATGTTTATGATTTCCTTTTTGTTTTTGTTTGTTTTTCACAGCAATTGCTCTGAAATATGGGGACTGAGTACACCAAATACGATAGAACAGTGGGATTCATCAGGCCTTTACAGCTACCCTGACCAAACCAGGTGACTATCCTCCACTTTGTATGGTGTTACGTTCTTGATGTGGCATCAGAGTGTCTTTACAATGTTTGACGTGGCGGACATTGAGATCATCTTTGTTCCCCATCTCCATTTCCCCTCCTCTTACCTTCCATGCTCTGGAGGTGGGAAGCAGTGGAGTACAAATACTTCGTTACTGTACTTAAGTACATGTTTCTGGTATCAGTACTTTACTCCACTACTTATTTTTCTGACGACTTTTTACATTTTGAACCCAAATACCTGTACTTTCTACTTCTTACATGTTGAACTCAAATACCTGTACTTTCTACTTCGTACATGTTGAACTCAAATACCTGTACTTTCTACTTCGTACATGTTGAACACAAATACCTGTACTTTCTACTTCTTACATGTTGAACTCAAATACCTGTACTTTCTACTTCTTACATGTTGAACTCAAATACCTGTACTTTCTACTTCGTACATGTTGAACACAAATACCTGTACTTTCTACTTCTTACATGTTGAACTCAAATACCTGTACTTTCTACTTCGTACATGTTGAACACAAATACCTGTACTTTCTACTTCGTACATGTTGAACACAAATACCTGTACTTTCTACTTCTTACATGTTGAACACAAATACCTGAACTTTCTACTTCTTACATGTTGAACACAAATACCTGTACTTTCTACTTCTTACATGTTGAACTCAAATACCTGTACTTTCTACTTCTTACATGTTGAACTCAAATACCTGTACTTTCTACTTCTTACATGTTGAACTCAAATACCTGTACTTTCTACTTCTTACACTTTGAACACAAATACCTGAACTTTCTACTTCTTACATGTTGAACACAAAGACCTGTTCTTTCTACTTCTTACATGTTGAACACAAATACCTGTACTTTCTACTTCTTGCATGTTGAACACAAATACCTGTACTTTCTACTTCCTACATGTTGAACACAAATACCTGTACTTTCTACTTCTTACACTTTGAACACAAATACCTGAACTTTCTACTTCTCACATGTTGAACACAAATACCTGTACTTTCTACTTCTTACATGTTGAACCCAAATACCTGTACTTTCTACTTCACACATGTTGAACCCAAATACCTGTACTTTCTACTTCTCACATGTTGAACCCAAATACCTGTACTTTCTACTTCACACATGTTGAACCCAAATACCTGTACTTTCTACTTCACACATGTTGAACCCAAATACCTGTACTTTCTACTTCTCACATGTTGAACACAAATACCTGTACTTTCTACTTCTTACATGTTGAACTCAAATATCTGTACTTTCTACTTCTTACATGTTGAACTCAAATACCTGTTCTTTCTACTTCTTACATGTTGAACCCAAATACCTGTACTTTCTACTTCTTACATGTTGAACCCAAATACCTGTACTTTCTACTTCTTACATGTTGAACTCAAATACCTGTACTTTCTACTTCTCACATGTTGAACACAAATACCTGTACTTTCTACTTCTCTCATGTTGAACTCAAATACCTGTACTTTCTACTTCTCTCATGTTGAACTCAAATACCTGTACTTTCTACTTCTCACATGTTGAACACAAATACCTGTACTTTCTACTTCCTACATGTTGAACACAAATACCTGTACTTTCTACTTCTTACACTTTGAACACAAATACCTGAACTTTCTACTTCTCACATGTTGAACACAAATACCTGTACTTTCTACTTCTTACATGTTGAACCCAAATACCTGTACTTTCTACTTCTCACATGTTGAACACAAATACCTGTACTTTCTACTTCTTACATGTTGAACCCAAATACCTGTACTTTCTACTTCACACATGTTGAACCCAAATACCTGTACTTTCTACTTCTCACATGTTGAACCCAAATACCTGTACTTTCTACTTCACACATGTTGAACCCAAATACCTGTACTTTCTACTTCTCACATGTTGAACACAAATACCTGTACTTTCTACTTCTTACATGTTGAACTCAAATATCTGTACTTTCTACTTCTTACATGTTGAACCCAAATACCTGTACTTTCTACTTCTTACATGTTGAACTCAAATACCTGTTCTTTCTACTTCTTACATGTTGAACCCAAATACCTGTACTTTCTACTTCTTACATGTTGAACCCAAATACCTGTACTTTCTACTTCTTACATGTTGAACTCAAATACCTGTACTTTCTACTTCTTACATGTTGAACACAAATACCTGTACTTTCTACTTCTTACATGTTGAACCCAAATACCTGTACTTTCTACTTCTTACATGTTGAACCCAAATACCTGTACTTTCTACTTCTTACATGTTGAACCCAAATACCTGTACTTTCTACTTCTTACATGTTGAACCCAAATACCTGTACTTTCTACTTCTCACATGTTGAACACAAATACCTGTACTTTCTACTTCTTACATGTTGAACTCAAATACCTGTTCTTTCTACTTCTTACATGTTGAACCCAAATACCTGTACTTTCTACTTCTTACATGTTGAACTCAAATACCTGTTCTTTCTACTTCTTACATGTTGAACCCAAATACCTGTACTTTCTACTTCTTACATGTTGAACTCAAATACCTGTACTTTCTACTTCTTACATGTTGAACACAAATACCTGTACTTTCTACTTCTTACATTTAGAACACAAATACCTGTACTTTCTACTTCTTACATGATGAACCCAAATACCTGTACTTTCTACTTCTTACATTTAGAACACAAATACCTGTACTTTCTACTTCTTACATGATGAACCCAAATACCTGTACTTTCTACTTCTCTCATGTTGAACTCAAATACCTGTACTTTCTACTTCTTACATGTTGAACACAAATACCTGTACTTTCTACTTCTTACATTTAGAACACAAATACCTGTACTTTCTACTTCTTACATGATGAACCCAAATACCTGTACTTTCTACTTCTCTCATGTTGAACTCAAATACCTGTACTTTCTACTTCTCTCATGTTGAACTCAAATACCTGTACTTTCTACTTCTTACATGTTGAACACAAATACCTGTACTTTCTACTTCTCACATGTTGAACTCAAATACCTGTACTTTCTACTTCTCTCATGTTGAACTCAAATACCTGTACTTTCTACTTCTTACATGTTGAACTCAAATACCTGTACTTTCTACTTCTTACATGTTGAACACAAATACCTGTACTTTCTACTTCTTACATGTTGAACCCAAATACCTGTACTTTCTACTTCTTACATGTTGAACCCAAATACCTGTACTTTCTACTTCTTACATGTTGAACACAAATACCTGTACTTTCTACTTCTTACATGTTGAACCCAAATACCTGTACTTTCTACTTCTTACATGTTGAACCCAAATACCTGTACTTTCTACTTCTTACATGTTGAACTCAAATACCTGTACTTTCTACTTCTCACATGTTGAACACAAATACCTGTACTTTCTACTTCTCACATGTTGAACCCAAATACCTGTACTTTCTACTTCTTACATGTTGAACTCAAATACCTGTACTTTCTACTTCTCACATGTTGAACTCAAATACCTGTACTTTCTACTTCTTACATGTTGAACTCAAATACCTGTACTTTCTACTTCTCTCATTTCCCAAACAGCTGGTTCCTTTAGTCTGAATGTGTGTTTGGTGCGTGGTCATTATTCTTCAGAGTCATTGCGTGCCTATTGATTTGAACACGATCCGTGTATCCATCACTTCCTGGTCTTCTCTAAAGAAGATGGACCAATGGAAACGTTGTCATGTTGCCGTTGGTCACCATGGAAACATTCATTAGCTAACAATGACATTATTGTTCTATTAATATAAAGGGAGGTCAGGTACTCTTTAAAGCAGCTGCTAGCTATGGGTACTTTTTACTGAAGTACACTTCAAAGCCTCTTTATTTTGACTTGAGTAAAGAAGTTTAGTCAGTACTTCTACTTTCACCAGAGTATTTTTAAACACGAGTATGTACTTCTACTTGAGTTAAGAATGTATGTACTTTTGCCATCTCTGCCTATCTCACCTCCACTTCCTGTTTGCCGTCCAATCAGAACCATGGATGGCCGCCTGCAGGTTTCCCACAGGAAGGGGCTTCCTCATGTTATTTACTGTCGTTTGTGGCGGTGGCCGGACCTCCACAGTCACCACGAGCTTCGCGCCATCGAGGCCTGCGAGTACGCCTTCCACCTCAAGAAGGATGAGGTCTGCATCAACCCCTACCACTACCAGAGGGTGGAGACCCCAGGTGAGGGGACTTTTGTTGCTCAAAATATAAAAAAATCATTCAAATTCAAAGGTGTTATGGTCATATGCACATAAGCTACAAGCAATCATGTGACTACTTACATTAATGTCATACTATTTCTACTGGATTATTTATCGGTACAGACATTGTAAACTGGGTTAAAAACACACACTTGATCTCTTTAGGAGTCTTTTTGTTTGTGATGACATCCGGGTAAAATATTTTGGATGGAGGAGGATGTTGTTGGTCTTAAATGCAGTGGAGTTTTTCACTTTTTGATGCAACCACCCTAAGCTGTTTGCCGCCTGCAGAGCAGCAACACCTCAATTTCAATTCAAAGGTGTTATTGTCATGCACAAAGCTACAGGGTAGAAATGGCAATGAAATTCTTCTGACCTGAGCTCCTCCAGCAATGCAACATATATCATACAATACAAACATGTTGCAAGAAGTCTATATACATGTAAATAGAATATGAACAAAATATGAAATTAAATAACAAATATCTTCCTATTTCAGTGTCTTCTGCAAGGGCTGTGTTCTATTGTTACCTGCCATTTTAATTTAGACATTTCTATTATTAGACGTTTCAAAAAGCATTTAATTTTCATTTATTTATTTTCATTGTTGGTATAAGACGAGGTTAAGGTAGTGTTTTAGGTAAAGGTAGACCAGCCTGATGTTCTTATCTGTGAAATTGACAGCCTTCAGATTTTTGGTAATTGTTAAGCACAGAAAAATATTTCGTTGACGAATTGCCATTTTGATTTCTTATTGTTTTATGATTTTAAAATCTGTTGGATCCTCTCACTGACATTCGCAATTTGTTTAGATGTCTGCCTTTTTGTTTAATTAAAGGATTAATGTCATTTTGGGGAAATAAACATATTGGTTTTCTTTCTAGGAGCTTATAATAATACAATTTAATTAATTTTAGTGCAGACGGTTAGTTAGCTTAGCTTAGCATAAAGACTAGAAAAGTGGTGAGTAGGGAGGCGGCTATCTTTGCCTTGAGTACCTCTTTGTTAGCGTCAATGCTAAGCTAACTGACCGCTGACTGAAGCCTTGTGAAGTATCTAAGGAAACTATATGATAATGGTGTAAATCTTCACTAGCTCACGGCTAAACAAGCTAATAAATGTTTCCCCTCAAAATGTAGAACTACTCGTTAAGAGTTTCAGGGATATACAATATTTAAATCTGCGAAAAAGTCACATTTGCCAAGTCTTCACCACAATAATGAAACCACCTGACTATAACCTAGTAACAGTGTATAACTGATTAGTATTTGACTCATTAGTGTTTACCCCCTGCAGTGCTGCCTCCTGTTCTTGTGCCAAGACACTCAGAGATCCTGCCAGAGCTGCCACCTCTGGACGATTACACTCACTCCATACCGGAGAACACAAACTTCCCCGCAGGAATCGAACCTCCAAACAACTATATACCAGGTCCGTTCACCTCTGAGTATATCTTCTGAGTAATGCTAACATCATTTACTAAATTAAACCTGAAGGTAAAGGAACTTATTCTAGGCTTTTGTATGCAATGAAGTACATGGTATATAGTCTGTCGATGCAAACTTGTTTTTTTGTCATGTTTTTAGCACCAAAAATATATATATATATAATAGCTGACTGCTGCTTCTACTACAAGGATTTGTTAATTGCAGAGTATACATGTCACTGCAACTGTTTTTTTACTGTGCTGTGTACATGTGTAATACATTAAATCAATAATAATAAATATAGAAAGAAATATAATAATTTAACTTTTGAAGAAAAATATGAAGACAGTGGAACCCACTTTTAGTTATTATACTAATACGTTTTTTTTAAATTAATAAAAAATGACTTTCTTTTCCCCGTCATGATTTTCACGCAGCCTCAGGTGGTCAGACAGGTTACAGCAATGCATCATGGGAGTTTTACAAAGAAAATATATATGTTGTTATGTCAGCTGAATACTTGATTACTAAAAGGAATTTATTTATTTTATACAGGAACAATTCTGTCCAAGCTTTTTGATCCATATGAGCAGTTTCCACTGTATTACTAAAACTATGTTTCCTTTATTTTAGCGGGTTAAACATTATGATATCGTCACAGCTCTTTTTTGAATTCCCCCTCTTTCTCTCCACAGAAACGCCTCCTCCAGGCTACATCAGTGAGGATGGGGAGGCCAGCGATCAACAGATGAATCAAAGTATGGAAACAGGTATTCTAGAGTAGAAACTCTCCTTCTTCTTCCTTCAACTTCACTCGTGAGTCTGCCTCAGCCGGGTCAAAGTCAAATGTATTTTCTTTATTTTAATTTAAAGGAATAAGTCTGCATCAACAGCGGAAGATATTCACAACAGACCTGTATCAGGTGTTATAGACCAGATCCTCTCTTATGGCGCTTTTCCACTGCAGCACGAGCACGGTTTAAGCGGGCCTGGTTTTTTAGCTTTTCCACTAGGGGTAGTTGCGGCTCAGGGCTACTTTTCCACCTGTTTTCTGGCCCTCCAAAATCGAGAATCGCTGGCAAGGGGGCTACAACTACAACAAAATGAACATATTTTACCATGATTTAATTGTAATACACGTTTCAAAATGATACCGGTTAGTAACAACATATTGATACCGGTCTGCAGACAGACGGCAGGCGGAAAACCTTTTTAAAATGCGTGTTTTCTGAATGGAGATCAGATCGATCAGGCTAAGCTAACGTTGTATATGCTCCGTCCACACTCACACCAACGGCCTACAGACATAAATAAAGCAGCGACTGTATTCTCCATGACACAGGCAGTCTGTGGTTTGAACTTGTTTCACTTTTGTCTAGTTTCTGAACAGATATGAGGAGCTGTGAGCTCTGAGTGCTAACAGCTAACGGCTGATGTTTTGGTTTTGTGGTTCGCATTGAAGATGACGTCACGGCAGTTTTACGCAGCGTCGCTCCGCCCGCCAAACAGCCGATCGCCCCGCCGACACTGCGTTACTATAGTTACTACCCCTGTTACTAAACTGTAATGGAAAAGCAGCATAAAGTGAGCCTGGCCTACCAAGGCCTAACCATACCGTACTAAGCCGGGCTAGGTCCTGCAGTGGAAAAGCGCCATTAGGGATAAACTACAAATACCCGGTTTCGACTCTGGGTTTACAAAAGTTATATTTATATTATATAAGTGAATTACTTCTGACTTACTCTACATTAAAAGCAGATTTTGAATCAAACATTGAAGTTACCATAACGATTATTCAGAGAGGTTGCAGCTCTGTCAATGAACAAGTCTAAAGCTGTTAACATGCATTACAGAACATTTTAATTAAGAATAAATATTTATAATTATGTGATTTTTAGTCTTCAACCTCTATTGTACAAGCTTTCCCTGGATTTTTTGTGTTCTTTATTTATTTTTACATGTTCAATTGAACAATATGCATGCATTTTAGCCTCTTGAATTTCTCCAGGATCCTTTTTGGAGATTGAATGTTTGGATATTTCCCAAATTCTCATCAAGTCTCGGTTTGCATCTTCAATATGCGTTAAGTGATAATCATAACAGTTGGAAGGAGATACTTTTTTAATTTAAACATCATCCATTTAGTTATTTCAAAATGTAATACCATCAAAAGCATTATAGGAACTACAAAAATATCTTTCTTACTCTTCATCACTCTACTGCAAATTGATTAGACTAACACTGTCGTTATGGGATCCCCAGGCAAGGCAGCCACTACTTTCACTAACCCCGATGTTCTGATCCCGTCTAAATAAAAGACTTCCTGTTTTCTCCGTCAGGTTCTCCAGCAGAGCTCTCCCCCAGCACTCTGTCTCCTGTCAATCACAGCATGGGTAAGAGACAACACAATAGAGATAACATCATTACTGTGTATTCAATGATTTTCTCAACCACAAAATGAATATTTGTATATCAACAACTCACCCTGTGTTACCTTTTTAATACTTCAAGAAAGCATTATTTGTCCTGATCGCCTCCACGGTGAACAAAGAGTCGGAAAACAAAGAAAAGTTTGATGAAACAAAGTAAATTACACCAAAACGCAGATTCTCACTTCACAAACTCATGACTTTTCACTAACACGTAACTATTTAAATCACTTGCACATAAACGGTCTCACTTTCGTGCAGACGTGACAAAGTGTATTAGTAATGTTAGAGTGAAATGCATGCATCAAAAACTCTAATAATGTTACATTAAATGTCTGTCTTGTTTCTAGTCTTAAATATGTGTCCTTGTTGGCGTTGCAAATAGAGCTGCTGTGATGCAAGAAACATTTCAGACTTGACAAATAATAGTAATGTATTTATAATTAGTGCTGTTTTGATAAGAAGTGAGAATACAACTGGATAAATTAAAGTTTGTAAACGGACGTTTTTACATCAATTTGCCGATAGACATGGCCCATATTGACTTTAATTCATCAAGACTGTTCCCATTTTATCATTCTTTCTTTACTGTGGAAACACTTTGAGAATTCAAGGTAACACTTTGTGAGTAATTGATAAACAAATGAGTGTTTTGTTGGTAAAGTATTGCTTTAAAACAGTGTTTCTCAAACTTTTTCATACCAAGGACCACCTAACTCCACAAATATCCAAAAACACATAGTTTTTTACAAGTCGCCTGAAAATGCTACAAACAAGTGGCCATATGTGTGATGAAGGTGTTTATCTGGGCTATATCATGCAATCGAAAGTGAAACTTAAGCTCGCTCCATTGCGGAGATATTTCCGCGAGAGTGCGGAAAACTTAAATTTATTTATTTATTTCAAATGTGAAATATTACCAATATACTCACGGACCACTAGGGGGCGCTCACGACCACACTTTGAGAAGCACTGCTTTAAAACATCACATTTGGCACCTCGATTATAATCACAGGCATTTCCAGTGCCTTTTTTTGTCCCAAGTATAAACTGTGTTGTGTCAGAAATTGACGTTTCCCCACAAACCTTACTGACGTTAGGGTCCTCTGCTGCAGACCTTCAGCCGGTGACCTACTCCGAGCCGGCCTTCTGGTGCTCGATAGCGTACTACGAGCTGAACCAGCGCGTGGGAGAAACGTTTCACGCATCGCAGCCCTCGCTGACCGTGGACGGATTCACAGATCCTTCAAACTCTGAGCGCTTCTGCCTCGGCCTGCTGTCCAACGTCAACAGGAACGCCACTGTGGAGATGACCCGGAGGCACATAGGTACGCCACAGCTTTGAGGAGCTTTTAGACGTTTTCTAAATGTACCAATGCTGTGTTACTCAGACACTGCATGAACTGCAACGCCTTCCTACTTCCTGAAAGGGTCAGCAACACAATGAACATTCAGTTTAGCAGTTTATTAACATACAATACAACAAACAAAAGTTGACTTAACAACAGTTCTAGACTTCCCTCACCAAAAACCAAACAAAAGACAAGTCTCTAACTTGAGCTCCGACATCTGATTACACAAAGAGGTTCTATAAATGTGCCGCTGATGTCCTGAACTCTCCTGCTGATGCTCAGGTGTATATCAGTATGTAGTGTCTCTACTTTAAAGAGTCCTCTCCTGCTGATGTTCAGGTGTATATCAGTATGTAGTGTCTCTACTTTAAAGAGTCCTCTCCTGCTGATGTTCAGGTGTATATCAGTATGTAGTGTCTCTACTTTAAAGAGTCCTCTCCTGCTGATGCTCAGGTGTATATCAGTATGTAGTGTCTCTACTTTAAAGAGTCCTCTCCTGCTGATGTTCAGGTGTATATCAGTATGTAGTGTCTCTACTTTAAAGAGTCCTCTCCTGCTGATGCTCAGGTGTATATCAGTATGTAGTGTCTCTACTTTAAAGAGTCCTCTCCTGCTGATGTTCAGGTGTATATCAGTATGTAGTGTCTCTACTTTAAAGAGTCCTCTCCTGCTGATGTTCAGGTGTATATCAGTATGTAGTGTCTCTACTTTAAAGAGTCCTCTCCTGCTGATGTTCAGGTGTATATCAGTATGTAGTGTCTCTACTTTAAAGAGTCCTCTCCTGCTGATGTTCAGGTGTATATCAGTATGTAGTGTCTCTACTTTAAAGAGTCCTCTCCTGCTGATGTTCAGGTGTATATCAGTATGTAGTGTCTCTACTTTAAAGAGTCCTCTCCTGCTGATGTTCAGGTGTATATCAGTATGTAGTGTCTCTACTTTAAAGAGTCCTCTCCTGCTGATGTTCAGGTGTATATCAGTATGTAGTGTCTCTACTTTAAAGAGTCCTCTCCTGCTGATGTTCAGGTGTATATCAGTATGTAGTGTCTCTACTTTAAAGAGTCCTCTCCTGCTGATGTTCAGGTGTATATCAGTATGTAGTGTCTCTACTTTAAAGAGTCCTCTCCTGCTGATGTTCAGGTGTATATCAGTATGTAGTGTCACACCAGTGTGAGAAAAAGTTTTTACAGAGTACTTGTCCATGGACAAGTGAGTTTGGCAATGTACTTGTCCGAATACATTTTTCACTTGTCCAGAATGGACAAAAATGTGGAGCCACTGGAATCTTCTTCTTCGCCATCGTATTTTACATTTTCCCACGGTTTTTACGACACCGCTAACGTAAGTGAGCGGTAAGCTTTTAATGCATCACACATAGGGTTGGGTATCGTTTGGATTTTAACGATTCCGGTTCTGCTTTTCGATTACAGTTATTTTTGTTTCTCGATTCCGGTTCTTTGAGAGGGTAAAAATAAGTCCCATGACAAACTGGGAGAAAAAATATATTTATGAAAACATTAAGTAAAATCTGTATTCCTATTTACAAATCACTTCATACTGTTTAATTTCTTTCGGTTATTGAATACAATTATATAAAAATAATCTCTGCATTGTTTAGTTAGTTCTAAGTGGTGTGCAGTTTGAGAATGTACAGTTGGCCCAGTCTCCTCTGATGTTACACTGCAACCTGCCTGTGAGACAGAGTCCAACCACACATGTCCAACACATAGGACATATAATAATAATAATAATGACACATTTAGATGTATAGCCTAGAGGCCTAGCGCTTTTCTACAAACTCAAAGACGCTTGCACGCTTACACATGTCCTGCAATCAGGGCCGCTATTATTAATAGAAGTTGTTTATTGCATTAATTATATTTTAATCTTTTTGAGAATAGTATTTGGCAGGAAATGCAGACGTATTCACCTGTAAACGCATACTGAACGACATACATGCACAACCATTTACCTCACTGCATAAAAAAGTGTGATAATAATAATAAACAGGAATTATATTTATATTATTATATTATCCTACTTTGTTTCGAAGAAAAAAAAAAAGTTAACTCCTGTCGGTTGGGGGGGGGGGGGGGGGCCTCATCTCACAATGTCACTTGGGGCCCCAAGTTGGCCAGGGGCGGCCCTGCCTGCAATACACATGCTGCAGCTGCTCACTGTTTGTAAAAGTAAATAAATAGTATTTTCATTTCAATAATGTACTTTCTATACCCTGCTTCATAAACAATACTGACATCCCTGTGCTCCTCCGAGTCTGGGGGTCCGGGAATGTGAGGACAGGGCGAGGACACAGACAGGGAGGCTACTTCATAAAGGAAATGGCGGGCAATATTAACAACATAGGAGTTAAAACGCTTAATAACCTTCATTATGTGTTAGAGAAAGAACATAAGAAAGTTTGACAAAGATTAGGCTGTTAAACGGGCAGAAAGAGTGTGTGTAGAAAGAGAGAGAAAGACGCTGAGCTGCACCGCGCAGCGATCAGCTGATACGGAGCATAGAGAGAGAGAGCTGCGGTCCGCGGGGCTCGGCCTCGCCTCCTGTCCTCACAACTCTTATTAATCCCGGTACCGGACAATTGTTATTTGTTCCCCCCCGCTCCGCCCCGCCCCCGTCTAACTGTACAGAAAGCGGCGAGATGCATTTCCTTAGAAATCGACAAGCAGAACCGAAACTAACATTTCTAAACGAACAATGGCGGGCACGTACAATTTGCGAATGAGTTCTGCCTTTTGTAAACTGAATGTATCAATAATTTGTCAATAAATCAGGCCGAAAAGCGTCACTTGTCCGCCGGACAAGTCAATTGAAGGATCTACTTGTCCGATATTGTAAATAACACGTCCCGGACGGTGGGACGTGTACTTTTTCGCACACTGGTGTCTCTACTTTAAAGAGTCCTCTCCTGCTGATGTTCAGGTGTATATCAGTATGTAGTGTCTACTTTAAAGAGTCCTCTCCTGCTGATGTTCAGGTGTATATCAGTATGTAGTGTCTCTACTTTAAAGAGTCCTCTCCTGCTGATGTTCAGGTGTATATCATATGTAGTGTCTCTACTTTAAAGAGTCCTCTCCTGCTGATGTTCAGGTGTATATCAGTATCTAGTGTCTCTACTTTAAAGAGTCCTCTCCTGCTGATGTTCAGGTGTATATCAGTATGTAGTGTCTCTTACTTTAAAGAGTCCTCTCCTGCTGATGATCAGGTGTATATCAGTATGTGGTGTCTCTACTTTAAAGAGTCCTCTCCTGCTGATGTTCAGGTGTATATCAGTATGTGGTGTCTCTACTTTAAAGAGTCCTCTCCTGCTGATGTCCAGGTGTCACTGGCAGTTATTGCACTTCGCGTTTTGAAATATGTGTAACTATGTTAATATAAAACCCACACTGCTCAAACTTCCTTACATTTCCTAAATTGGTATATTTATTTATTTTGTGGCGTGGGGAATGAAGAGAAACAATATGAGCATTTTATGAGCATGGGATTTTGAGCCCTCATATATGCATAATGCTGCGCTATACTTGCGGCCACACGCCGTTGCCAAGCAACGCTTATGTTTAGGTGTCCTTTTGATAAGCAGGCAGTCATATAATTAACTAGAACTAGCTGGATCTGACAGATTTGGACATAAACGCGAGTGAAGTATAATCGGACACGAGAGAGAGATCAGATTAGCTGCTGCTGACGGACAACACGCAGCTCTGCATGACCACAGCTCCGCCGCTGTGACGGACCGTTGAGTGGAGAAAAATTAAATACACTACGAGTTAGACTTAACACACTTAGCAGTTTATCTACTTTAGAACTAGCTAAACTAGTTATAAATATGTGTATTCTTTACTGTCGGGTCACTCATGACAGGTTCAGCGAGCTGCACGACTCGAGACTGACGGGCTGTCAGCAGAGGGAGAGGAAAAGAGAGCACCCCCGTTTACTTTTCCCATTTATTATCCCAGAATTACTGTAAACCTTTGAATAAAGTTGTTCATCTACTATTAGTAGTTTGTGTAAATGCATTTATGTTTTTTTTTTCATTAACATAAAATAAATCTCACGTACCCCCTGCAGTACTCCAACGTACCCCTAGGGGTCTGTGTACCCCCATTTGAGAACCACTGTAATCATCACTCAATGTTCTTTGTAAATCTGGGGTGATGGCCCGAGCCTACACGCCACACTCAACTATACGCTGCTTCTAATAAACATATTAAACACGTGAGTTGTCTGACTGAAATCGTATTCTCCCCTCTGACTGTCTGTGTGTTTGCAGGAAGAGGAGTTAGACTCTACTACATCGGAGGGAGGTTTTCGCCGAGTGCCTGAGTGATAGCGCCATCTTTGTCCAGAGTCCAAACTGCAACCAGCGGTACGGCTGGCATCCGGCAACAGTGTGTAAAATTCCTCCAGGTAAGATGCCGAAGATGTAACGTGTGTAGCTGGGCACACAACAAAGAACCTATAATTAACCAGACATGCACAATGATTTTGGTGTGTCAGAGGGCTAGGAATACACGTGTTAACTTCTTTGTTGTTTATCCCTTTGTTTCTCGTTAGGTTGCAATTTAAAAATCTTCAACAACCAGGAGTTTGCGGCCCTGCTGGCTCAGTCGGTGAATCAGGGCTTCGAGGCGGTTTACCAGCTCACCAGAATGTGCACCATCCGCATGAGCTTCGTCAAAGGCTGGGGAGCCGAGTACAAGGTGAGCCCTGCAGATAAACCTGAACGAGAAATCCATACAAGCTGCAGGTTATTCAGGTGTATACCAGTAGTGTTTCTACTTTAAAGAGTCCTCTCCTGCTGATGTTCAGGTGTATATCAGTATGTAGTGTCTCTACTTTAAAGAGTCCTCTCCTGCTGATGTTCAGGTGTATATCAGTATGTAGTGTCTCTACTTTAAAGAGTCCTCTCCTGCTGATGTTCAGGTGTATATCAGTATGTAGTGTCTCTACTTTGAGAGTCCTCTCCTGCTGATGTTCAGGTGTATATCAGTATGTAGTGTCTCTACTTTAAAGAGTCCTCTCCTGCTGATGTTCAGGTTGTATATCAGTATGTAGGTGTCTCTACTTTAAAGAGTCCTCTCCTGCTGATGTTCAGGTGTATATCAGTATGTAGTGTCTCTACTTTAAAGAGTCCTCTCCTGCTGATGTTCAGGTGTATATCAGTATGTAGTGTCTCTACTTTAAAGAGTCCTCTCCTGCTGATGTTCAGGTGTATATTGTATTGTCACTTATTGTTGCAGTAGACAGAGCGAACGCTGGCGCACTTAGCTGCCGCTGCTCTCCAGCTACTTTTACTTTTAGTTTTATGTAGCCTAATGCAAATTATCGCTCACTTTGATGACTTTGGCCATTATAATATGCTCTGGGTGTTTCTGCACAACGATCGAATTAACCGGTGTACGTATATGCAGTGTGTGTGTATTTTGGACTAACATCAACCCTACCTGCTGTGTGTCGGGCCACCCCCCCTCACCTGGCTGCTTCCGCGGCGTGAGGCCCATCCTCTAGCCAAACATCACCGACAACTATGTGGACCAACGAGCTGTTTGTGTGGTTTTTTTCTCATCTGGACTGCCCTGTCGTTCAACCTAGCGACAGCGGCACTCCAATACACAGCTGCTGAGCTCCTCGACTACGATTCCACCTGCCCGACACATCACCGGCATCGCACCTCTTTCTGGACATCGCTCGTCATCCCCGTCGGAGATATATCCACCGTGGTTCCCGGCGAAGGTTTTACATCGATGACTCCAAACCCATACAAACCATCTGGTCTTCAACTCGACAACACCCGAGGAACTCCGCACGCTAAGCTGCCCACACTGTCTTAGCCCGCTTAGCCAGGTCGGCTAACGTTAGCGCTAAACACAAACACGCCCACACTGATGTCAACTTTGGACTATTCAGCATCCGCTCTCTTACGACCAAGAGTCCTCTTCTCCAAGATCTCCTGACTGATCGTAAGTCTGATTTTCTCTGTTTGACAGAAACCTGATGACCTTTCAGTCGAATGAATCTACTCTGCTGGGTTTGTTTACCTCTGCCACCCCGTGCCCCCGGCAGAGGGGGGGTCTCGTCTGTATCTGTGCCTGTTCACGGCTCATTTGAATCAGTTGCCTTACGACCCAATGGGCCGATCCCTGCCAAGCGTCTCCCGTGCACCTAAGCCCAACAATACATTCATAAACGCATGTGCTGCTGTCCTCACACGTCTCTGCTCACTCACCCAACATAATAGTGCTGGGAGACTCTAATATACATATGGATACCGCCAACAATGCTCTCCCAAAGGACTTCACATCTCGCCTGGACGGCTTTGGATTACAGCAACATGTCGATTATCCGACTCATTCCAAAGGACTTGATCTGCTGTCCTGGTGTCACTCCTCTTACATGTACTGCAACGGATCTTCCATTCACATCCTTTCCTGTCACCTTAACACTGTCCAAACCAAATCTGGCACGTGTTATTTCCTTCCGCAACATCAAGGACATTAATGGAACTACACTCTCCAGCGGCATTGACAACCTCCCCAGCATAACCAGTTCATCCCGCCTGCTGAACTGGTTTCTCATTACAACTGCTCAATACCCTGGCTCCTTTAAAACCCGGTCTGCTTCCTTTACACCTGAACTACGCCAACTCAAAACAAGAGGCCGTCGATTGGAACGCCTCTGCAAAACAACTGGACTTGTCGTTCACAAAGAGA
Organism: Pseudochaenichthys georgianus; assembly: GCF_902827115.2. NCBI lineage: Eukaryota > Metazoa > Chordata > Actinopteri > Perciformes > Channichthyidae > Pseudochaenichthys > Pseudochaenichthys georgianus. The sequence goes on along the minus strand of NC_047511.1, from coordinate 45,203,785 downwards.
TGCACAATAACCACAGTCTCCACTACAAGGACACTCTCTACAGCCATCATCGTACTACGCAGTTCTCCTCAGCTCTGGGAAGGGAACACAGGGTCCTGGTCTCTACAGTGAGGAACGTTCTACGACCACCGGACTCTCTTGCACCTCATCAGTATTCACCTGCCGACTGTAACTCCCTCATGACAACATAGAAAACATTCACCAGCAACTAACTCCTAACACCACCTGCAGTGTATCTCTCCCTGTTTCCACCGACCCTCTCTCTCTCTCTCTCTCTCTCTCTCTCTCAAGTTCCACACTTCCCTCTGCTGTTGCTATCTGACCTCATCAGTAAAGCCATCGACCTGTCAGTCAGACCCTCTTCCCACCCCCCTGGTAAAAGCCTGTCTACCTTCGTTGTCCTCCCTTATAACTGTCATCATACACTCCTCCCTCACCTCTGGTCCTGTCCCCTCACTTTTCAAATCAGCCGCCACCACGCCCATACTGAAGAAACCTGGTGCAGACCCCGACAACTTTAATAACTCCGTCCCATATCAAACCATTTCTCTCAAAGATCCTGGAAAAAACGGTTGCATCCCAAATCCATACCCGCTTGTCTGACAATAGCCTGTACGAACAATTTCAATCTGGTTTCCGCCCCCATCACAGCACAGAAACAGCACTGGTGAAAATCACTAACGACCTCCTCATGGCAGCTGACTCCGGACTATTAACCATCCTCATCCTGCTTGATCTTAGTGCAGCTTTTGACACCATTTCCCAGCATGCTCATCGACAGACTGACCTCCATCGGGATCACTGACACACCGCACTCAGTTCATCCAACTCAAAACCTTCAAATCACAGCCACTTCCAGTCACGACCGGTGTTCCCCAGGGCTCTGTCCTGGGGCCTCTTCTTTTTATCATCTATTTACTTCCTCTAGGCTATATCTTCCGTAAACACAACATCCACTTTCATTGCTATGCGGATGACACCCAGCTCTACTTGTCCTCCAAACCAACCACCATCCTCCCTCCCTCCTCCCACCATCCTCCCTCCATCCTCCCTCCCTCCTCCCCTCCATCCCTCCTCCCTCCATCCTCCCTCCCTCCTCCCTCCTCCCTCCCTCCTGACTGCTTACAGGACATACAATCCTGGTTTTCCTCAAACTTTCTCAAACTTAACGACAGTAAAACCGAGGTTCTCCTCATTGGCACAAAATCCACCCTAACCAAACCTGACAGTTTCTCCATTACTAGAGACACCTCTTCAGTCTGCCCTCCCCTCAGGTTAAGAGTCTGGCTGTCATCCTCGACGGCACACTTTCATTCAAATCTCACATCAGTAATATGATCACTCGGTCTGTCTATTTCCAATTCTACGCAACATCAACCGCCTTCCGCCCGTCCCTTTAACCCTAAGACCACGCCATTCTTGTTCACTACCATGGTCCACTTCCCGCATCGACTACTGCAGCTCCCTTCTCGTTTTGTCTCCCTCTCAAATCCATCCAGACTTCAACTGGTCCAAGAACTCTGCCGCCCCGCATCGCCTCCCCAGGAACCCCCCCCCCCATCTCTCCTGTTCTTCAGCCGCTTCCCTGGCTTCCCCGTCAAATCCATACCCTCCCAACCCCTCCTATGCACCTCTCACGACCTCCTGGCACATTCAACACACCCCCATCCACACACTCAGGTCTATTCTGCTTCCCCTCAGCCGCTCTGCACCCCCCTTCCGTCTAACCACCATGGGTCTAGAGCCTTCAGCCGCTCGGCACCCCCCTCCCGTCTAACCACCATGGGTCTAGAGCCTTCAGGCCGCACTGCACCCCCCTCCGTTTAACCACCATGGGGTCTAGAACCTTCAGCCTCACTGCACCCCCTTCTGTTTAACCACCATGGGGTCTAGAGCCTTCAGCCGCTCTGCACCCCCCTTCCGTTTAACCACCACGGGGTCTAGAGCCTTCAGCCGCTCTGCACCCCCTTCCGTTTAACCACCATGGGGTCTAGAGCCTTCAGCCGCTCTGCACCCCCTTCCGTTTAACCACCATGGGGTCTAGAGCCTTCAGCCTCACTGCACCCCCTTCCGTTCAACCACCATGGGGTCTAGAGCCTTCAGCCGCTCTGCACCCCGCCTCTGGAACTCCCTCCCACCTGACATCCGCAACACTGACTCTCTCCCCATTTTCAAATCACGCCTTAAAACATATCTCTTCACACTCGCATATCCACCCTGATCGTTATCCATCACACATCCTCTGTTTTATTGATTTGATATGTTATATACTGCATTGTCTTGTTTATGTTTCTTATGCTGGTGTTAGGTATTGTGTATCTTGTTTTTATGTGTTTGTACGGCGACCTTGAGAGCCTTGAAAGGCGCCTATATAAAATAAATGTATTATTATTATTATATCAGTATGTAGTGTCTCTACTTTAAAGAGTCCTCTCCTGCTGATGTTCAGGTGTATATCAGTATGTAGTGTCTCTACTTTAAAGAGTCCTCTCCTGCTGATGTTCAGGGTATATCAGTATGTAGTGTCTCTACTTTAAAGAGTCCTCTCCTGCTGATGTTCAGGTGTATATCAGTATGTCGTGTCTCTACTTTAAAGAGTCCTCTCCTGTTGATGTTCAGGTGTATATCAGGTGTATCTCTACTTTAAAGAGTCCTCTCCTGCTGATGTTCAGGTGTATATCAGTATGTAGTGTCTCTACTTTAAAGAGTCCTCTCCTGCTGATGTTCAGGTGTATATCAGTATGTAGAGTCGCTGCTTTAAAGAGTCCTCTCCTGCTGATGCTCAGGTGTTATCAGTATGTAGTGTCTCTACTTTAAAGAGTTCTCTCCTGCTGATGTTCAGGTGTATATCAGTATGTAGTGTCTCTACTTTAAAGAGTCCTCTCCTGCTGATGTTCAGGTGTATATCAGTATGTAGTGTCTCTACTTTAAAGAGTCCTCTCCTGCTGATGTTCAGGTGTATATCAGTATGTAGTGTCTCTACTTTAAAGAGTCCTCTCCTGCTGATGTTCAGGTGTATATCAGTATGTAGTGCCTCTACTTTAAAGAGTCTCTCCTGCTGATGTTCAGGTGTATATCAGTATATATGTAGGGAGAGAGAAACAGCCATTTTAGCCTTTGCAGACCATTTACATGCACAAAAACCTTAATCACAACACACAATAGGAAAGGGAACCCCCCCCCCCCCAAAGCAGAATAGGGCCTGTTTAAGTTTTAAGATTTCAAGGCAGTGCTCAGATCCTCCTGCAGACTCTTACAGCAGTCTGGAGTATAAAAGCTCATAATAAATCATGTGTTGTAAGGTGTGAAAATGCTCATGTCGGATATTAAAATGCATGCTTTGTGTTTTCCAGGCGGCAGACTGTCACAAGCACTCCTTGCTGGATCGAGCTTCACTTGAACGGCCGCTGCAGTGGCTCGACAAGGTCCTGACCCAGATGGGTTCCCCGTCTGCTCGCTGCTCCAGTATGTCCTAAAACAGCTAAAGAAACGCCCCAAAAAAAACAAAAAAAATATCCGCAGCCCATTACATGATCATTAAATTCCAAACATGCGAGTCCTTTCATAAAAAAAAAAAAGGAAAACCCCCACAGAAGGAATTTTCTGTCACGTTCTTCATAGTATTTTGGCCCAGTCCACATCCCTCTTACCTTTACACACCACCCACACACACACACACCACACACACACACACACACACACACACACACACCACACACACACACCACACACACACACACCCACACACACACACACACCACCACACACACACACACACACACACACACACACACACACACACACACACACACACACACACACAGACTTTTCAGTAAAAACAAAAAAAAATGGCACTTTGTTACCCATCTATGTCATGCACCTTGTTAAATTGCTTTCCCCAAATCCTTAATATTAGATCTATTTGTGGTACAAATGAAAATGTATATTGGTTTTTAGTCCAGGGAGTAGGGGAAATACCAAAAATATCTGTGAATAGTTTCTCAGTATGAAGATTGCTTGTATGAGTAACACAAGCTTGAATGCTCAAATTATGTGTTCTTGTTCCTATCCCACCCCAACCATTGTTCTGATCCTAAGTTTACTTTTCTCTGGGAAATAGTCAGGAGGGATTTTAGCGGTGGCTCTGGGTGAAGAAAAACGATGGCCTTGGTGGAAACGCCACAATGTGTTTTATGGAACATTTTAAAATTCGCCCTTTCTTTTTTTTAACGTGTGTCGTTATAAGACATACTTCTTTAATGGACAAATAGGAATGTTAAAGATAAAGTAATTCCAAAAAAAAAAACCCCAAACAAACTGCAAACTCGATCTGGATGTAGTTTATTTCTTTGTCATTATATGGCACTCTAGTTAAAATCCCCGCTGATTAGCCTGGTATTGGAGCTAATGAGAGAGGTGCACTGGGCAGGGACCAGAGGAAATCAGCTGGTATTAAAAAGCTTTTTTTGACTCGACACTGGGAGTCCTGGGGCTCTCCGACGAGGGGGGGGGGAAGCTTTAAAACGCCAGGAGAAATTGAAGGTATCATTCTGTTTTTAGCCTATATCCCCATTGTTTTGCTACTTTTTGTATTCTCATGTATTTTTATATATAAATATACTTAAAATTTCTCTGTCGTTCATTTTTATAAAGTAATATTTTCAAGACCACAGCTGTTTCTAAAAAGGAGGGCATGGATCATTCCTTTTTCCGTTTTACCCTAAAAAAAAAATATTAGTTTGTCTTGATATTAAAAACCTCTCACTGCCCCCACATGATGTGTTTCTATCCTTTTTCCCAAAGAAATCTGGTGCATTTAAAGTACTCCTTTCCTTGTAATGCTTATAATGATTCCAGAGGCATGTAAAAAAACAAACTTTGTAATGGCCTCATTCAGTCATCTCTTTTATTATTATTATTATTTTTGAAACACAGGACCTCTTGTAGCCTTTTGGTGCTTAGAAACAATTGGCTTTTAAAATGTTACAGAGAAGACCTGGTGTGTTAATGTGTGTATCTGTCGTTAAAATACAGTATGTACAACAAGACTTATTAGCTTCAACTCTGCCATTTTTTTTTGTCATTATGTGGCTGTTGCGAGTTATAACATGTCCCTCATGTCCCTTTCTCCCCCCTTATTTTTGATTACATGTGTTTACCTTACGGCACTAGTGATTGTACTTTAAGTGCACCTAGTGGCGTTTGGATTTTGGGGAACTGAACCGTGTGTTAGGGTCCAGTGTTACATTGTTTTTATCTTTGGCCTCCAACATATGAATGTGAAAAAAAAAATGACATTACAAAACCTGAACGTGGACCAGACGTACATATACATAACAGTAGTACAGTATGTGTGTATTTAACAGTAATCTTTTTGCAAAGCAGTCAGTACAGTAGATGTCGCAGTTGTTTTACCAGTAGAGGGCCGTATTGATAGAGCAGTTCTTTTTTTTTTTCTGACCATAAGCTTCTCAGGCGTGTGGCATATTATGCAGACTTCATAAAACACTAATAAAGATTTTTATTCTCATGATTCTGTGTGTTTCTTAATTGTGTATATATATGTTTGTATATTCAGTCAATTAAGACAGGGTAGTAACACAGTTCACTTTTCCCCTACTTATAGAATATATACATAACATGAGTATAAATACTTATTCATATGACTTTATGCACATGTATGGTATGCAAACTTAACAAGGTAATACCATATAAATGCCAATTAATATTCTGTCCAATCTAGTAATGATTCAGGCTGTACGTGTAGACAATTGGTTTGTTTAATCTATTTAGAAATATATATTTACAGAGATCTCTATGTTGTAAATGTCAAAATCTTAATTTGTAATGTAACTTGTAAGCTTAAATCTGTCATTTTATTGTAGTGCAGTAATAAAAGAAAGTGGCATAAAAAAATATTTTAGTAAAGTTGAAGTACCTGAAGTACTCATACTAGTATTTTGATGAATTAGCCCTTATTGTTTGTGGTGAGAAGTATATAAAGTACATTTACTCAAGAAAAGTACACATTTTGAAGTACATGTACGTACGACATTTATTTAATAGCTCATATTTCAAATATTCAGATTAATTTCATTTAACCAAATTAAAGCAACAACTAGTTTATTGTGGTGTACTGTAGTTATAAGTTGAACTTAATTGATCTTTGGTGATAATCAAAGCAACCCGGAAGTATGTAGTACAAAGTAAACAATAAAGCGCTTGTTGTAATGACTCATTACTATAATCAAATGTAATGCAAAATGTAAAAAAATCCACACTGGTGTTACTACTTGTACTGCAGTACGTACGTTACTGCTTATTATTGATTTTATATCTTCAATTTAATAATAAAATAATTATGATTATATGTAAGAAGCGCAAGCTGTCACTCGGTTTGACCCTCTCAGCCACCGTAGGCTACGTCAGATGTAAATACTGTTAGCATATAGCTAGCTTCCTGTGAAGACAACATGGCCTTTACTTTATATTCTCTCATCCAAGCAGCCATTTTGTGCGTCAATGCTGTCGCTGTGTTGCACGAAGAAAGATTTCTGAGTAAAAGTAAGTGGAAGTAGTTTGATTATAACCGTCCGTTATCAGTTAGATGTCAGTTGAAATTCAAAAAAGCTAAGCTAATGCTAACTAGCTAGTAACCTGACAGCTAGAACATTAACTTAAAGTATGTATCGGTTTTTAGAGTGATTACACACCAGCCCCTGATGAATGACTTAAAGTGTGTGATGGAGAGGTTTAAATACAATTGCTACGATTTTATTTTACTTTTGTTAGACTTTTCAGGCTAGAATTCAGATCAAGGCAAAGTAGTCCTTCATTCAAAGTCTTCCTTAAACTAAAATAAAAATAAATGTATTATTAGCAAGCTTCAACATATACTTAAAGTATCAAATGTAAAAGCACTTATGATGTAGTGTTGGAAGATGTTTTGCTTCACTAAAAGTAGTTATACAACACAGTATGTTAATAATACATTTAATTCATTGGGAATTAAAGCAAACATTGAAGAAAAAGAAGACGAAACATCAATAGTAGAATATAAGTACAATGAGATTATAAAGAAATACAAAATGATGTATACTTGTATTAAAAGTGGTAAGGCTCTGTATTTTTAGATATTGTAGTTTTGTGAAATATCTATTTTATATATATATAAATTGGCAGTTGAAGAGTCGAAAAATGAAGTCACACAAAATGATGAAAGCGTAATTAAGTAAATGTATATAATTGTCTCAGTCAGAGCATGTTTTTATTCCCTCTTTATAATGACACTTCTGTATATCTCTGTGTGTTTTAACCTCCTTCAGTTGGATGGGGAGTAGACACGAGTGTTGGAGGTTTTGGGGATGAACCGGGGGTCAAAGTGCAGCTGATGACCCTCGTCCGCTCCGTGAGGACCGTGATGAGAGGTGGGTGCTCACTACACTACACTACACTATTGCCCCAACATATTTAAGTGACTGTCCCTCATTTTATCAACCTGCAAGGACACTTAGATCCTCCAATGTTTCACTTTTAAAAGTACCTAGAGTGCAGTATCATTTTTAGTAGTTCATGTTTTAATGTGTTGTTGTTTTTACATATTTTAATTATCTTCCTCGTTTGTTATTGTGATTTTTGTCATACTCTGTAAAGCACTTTGGGCTGCGTCAAGCGTGAAAGGTGCTATATAAATAAAGTGTATTATTATTAAAGTACAGTGTTTCCTGAACAAGAAAGGAGGGTTGTTTTTCTAAGTAATTAAAGAAAATTAAGTTCCTAAAATATGATATTACATGTTACAAAGGCACCTCCGAATAAAATGTATTATGGTTGTTATTATTATACACAATTAGGTTTGTTTTATGTGACCAGAAGGCTAGTTTTAATATTGAATGTCAGAGAAAATCTAGAAAGAGAGTGTTGGAAAATGTACAGATATATAAGTGGAAAAGAAGCCAAGGTTTTTTACTAAATGTTCTGAGTGTCTTCAAAAAGACACTCTACGTCTTAGTGATATCACATGCTTTTCTATCAACAAGTGTGTTGGTTTGTGAATCAGACGCTGATAGTACTTCACTGCATTTTACCTTTTTTATATATGCCTTTTTCTTTGCTACCCAAAAAATGTTTTGCGCTGGTAAACTGGCTTAACATATATTTTCAATGGCCACAATAAAAGCCACAATGGGAAAAGGACACAGTTTAAAGAAAAGTATTTATTATAATTAAACCAATAGACAAAGGAAGCTACCAAAGGGAGTGAGAGTCGGTGATATCAGTAGTGTAGGTGTGGATGTGTGACTATGATGTAGTGCAAGGTGTGTTATGCAGAACCCAAAACAATACCAAACAAAAGCATAAGAAGGTAGCTGCTCTCGAGAAAGAGTTCAGCCAGCAGAGAGAGCGGGCGAGACACTGTATCGAGCTTTTAACCCCCAGTGTTGATCAATGAAAGGGAGGATCATTAAAGGTTCACACACTGCAGGGAGGATTAAAGCAGGGGTCAGCACAGGTACATTATTGAAAGAAGGTTAAGAAACCTTATGTGAATCCTGTGTTTAACTCTGACCCTGCTGTAAACGCCTGAATTTCCCAAGGAGATAAATAAAGTTTCATCTCATTTCAACTTCACAAATGCTGGTAATGTAACTGAGTAAGAAAGAAGTCCTGGTTGTAATCCTCTGTTGTCTGTTCCTCTGCAGTGCCGTTGATTGCGGTGAATGCGGTCTGCATAGTGCTGCTGCTTCTGTTCGGATGAGGAGGAGGAGGAGACGGAGGAGACGGAGGAGACGACGACGGAGGAGACGACGACGGAGGAGAC
>NC_047511.1:45076641-45194764 GCF_902827115.2 Pseudochaenichthys georgianus | reverse complement strand
AGAAATAACCTCGGCCTCATCACAGCAGGATCTCGTCAGACACCAAAAAAAAATAAAGAAGTAAAAGTCCGCGAGGTTCCCAAACCCCTCGGAGTTAATCCTCCGTCAGGCGGCAGCTGTCCAGCTCCGTGTTTATTCCACAATTTCCTTGGCAGACATGTGAATAACTGTAATCCGTGCTGCTCGCAGGGACTTCTGATCAAACCGAGCTCGGCTTCCTGTCAGCCCCCCCCCCCCCGAGGCTTAGGGTGCATACTCATAAATAACAAATAAAGTATGGAGGCGGAGTAAATATGTCCACAACAAGCTGACAGAGTAATCCCTCCTCATGACGTGTGGAAACTTTATGCGAAGAATGACTGCTGCAGTAATGTTGTACTATTTTACATTTTATTTATATCATGCTGCTCTATACTTCTACTGTCCTATCAGGAGCAACTATTGTACTTCTAGCTCGACTACATTATTTAACACTTTGAGGTGCGTTATACAAAACAACAGTACACGATGTGCACTTGGATGGAGAGCTGAACAAGGAACCACTGTGAAAAGAAACATGACTGAAGTAAACATGTTGTACCTAAAGTCATTAAAACACTCTAAATATATATTATTTTAAAACCTAAGATGCAATTCAGTGGAGACAAATGTAAGCAAAACAACAACAACAAATCTAATATATATATATATATATATATATATATTCTTAATCATCTTACGTTCAGCTCTTCTTGTATTTTTTTCCTATCTAAAGTTGGCTCTATATAACACAACATTAAAATGCCTTAATATGTATTTGATTTGTTAAAATCATAATGTAGTATAGTAAAAATAATACTCAGTATGTAGTGTCTCTACTTTAAAGAGTCCTCTCCTGCTGATGTTCAGGTGTATATCAGTATGTAGTGTCTCTACTTTAAAGAGTCTCTCCTGCTGATTTTCAGGTGTATATCAGTATGTAGTGTCTCTACTTTAAAGAGTCCTCTCTTGCTGATGTTCAGGTGTATATCAGTATGTAGTGTCTCTACTTTAAAGAGTCCTCTCCTGCTGATGTTCAGGTGTATATCAGTATGTAGTGTCTCTACTTTAAAGAGTCCTCTCCTGCTGATGTTCAGGTGTATATCAGTATGTAGTGTCTCTACTTTAAAGAGTCCTCTCCTGCTGATGTTCAGGTGTATATCAGTATGTAGTGTCTCTACTTTAAAGAGTCCTCTCCGCTGATGTTCAGGTGTATATCAGTATGTAGTGTCTCTACTTTAAAGAGTCCTCTCCTGCTGATGTTCAGGTGTATATCAGTATGTAGTGTCTCTACTTTAAAGAGTCCTCTCCTGCTGATGTTCAGGTGTATATCAGTATGTAGTGTCTCTACTTTAAAGAGTCCTCTCCTGCTGATGTTCAGGTGTATATCAGTATGTAGTGTCTCTACTTTAAAGAGTCCTCTGCTGATGTTCAGGTGTATATCAGTATGTAGTGTCTCTACTTTAAAGAGTCCTCTCCTGCTGATGTTCAGGTGTATATCAGTATGTAGTGTCTCTACTTTAAAGAGTCCTCTCCTGCTGATGTTCAGGTGTATATCAGTATGTAGTGCCTCTACTTTAAAGAGTCCTCTCCTGCTGATGTCAGGTGTATATCAGTATGTAGTGTCTCTACTTTAAAGAGTCCTCTCCTGCTGATGTTCAGGTGTATATCAGTATGTAGTGTCTCTACTTTAAAGAGTCCTCTCCTGCTGATGTTCAGGTGTATATCAGTATGTAGTGCCTCTACTTTAAAGAGTCCTCTCCTGCTGATGTTCAGGTGTATATCAGTATGTAGTGCTCTACTTTAAAGAGTCCTTCCTGCTGATGTTCAGGTGTATATCAGTATGTAGTGTCTCTACTTTAAAGAGTCCTCTCCTGCTGATATTCAGGTGTATATCAGTATGTAGTGTCTCTACTTTAAAGAGTCCTCTCCGCTGATGTTCAGGTGTATATCAGTATGTAGTGTCTCTACTTTAAAGAGTCCTCTCCGCTGATGTTCAGGTGTATATCAGTATGTAGTGTCTCTACTTTAAAGAGTCCTCTCCTGCTGATGTTCAGGTGTATATCAGTATGTAGTGTCTCTACTTTAAAGAGTCCTCTTCCGCTGATGTTCAGGTGTATATCAGTATGTAGTGTCTCTACTTTAAAGAGTCCTCTCCCGATGATTCAGGTGTATATCAGATGTAGTGTCTCTACTTTAAAGAGTCCTCTCCTGCTGATGTTCAGGGTATATCAGTGTGTAGTGTCTCTACTTTAAAGAGTCCTCTCCTGCTGATGTTCAGGTGTATATCAGTGTGTAGTGTCTCTACTTTAAAGAGTCCTCTCCAGCTGATGTTTCATGCTGGCAGTATGTTTACTGTGACTTGTGTCGATAGTACTCTGGATCCATTAAAGCGTCTTGATTGTTGAACCCCTGCAGGCTCCGAAGAAAGCGAAGAAGCGGACAGAGGGCGGCTCCAACGTGTTCTCCATGTTCGAGCAGCCGCAGATCCAGGAGTTCAAAGAGGTCGGTGCTCTGAAGAAAGGTTTCTATTTCACGTTGAGTTTCTCTGCACCCCGGTAACATCTTCAACTCCTGCAGGCGTTCACCATCATGGACCAGAACAGAGACGGCTTCATCGACAAGAGCGACCTGAGAGACACGTTCGCCGCTTTAGGTGCAGTGTGTTCATGAGTATATCAGTCCGTCTGTGTGCGGATGAAGTGGGAAAGTACCACCGTGCATGTATTCCTAACTGACAGTCCATCACTTTGTGTATAGTGTGTATTGTTCGTGTATGACCCCTTGTGGAAGTGACTTTCTTAAATCAGCTTCGACCTCTCCCACTCAACACTAACAAACTATGTATCGCTTGGAAGTGCACTTCTTAAAGTCTTTATCGTGTTAAAAAAAAGAAATATCAATGACCACATTTAGGAGAGAGTGCTCAGTTGGGAAGTTAGCTGCATTCCTCCAGAGACCAGTTCAAAAACTTAAGGTTTGGTAAGAACCATGCTGGGGGGTCTCCCATGCAACAATTGTATCCGAGCCAGAGCACACATGGAGCGGATGCATTCCTCCATGAACTGACACAGCCGTTTTTATTTCTAAGTGTTCTTAAAAACCGGGTTTCCGATTTCGTGCAGATGGGTAGCTTGAAAAATGATTAATGCATTTTGTTGAACGGAGTAGGGGAGGCTTGGGTTCCCCTCTCCGTTGTAAGTTGCAAACGGGGGAGTGCAAAAGTGTCCGGGGCTTCGGCCCGAAGCGCCGAGGGGTTGGCCCCTTTCTCTGTTGGCAATTAGGTCGTTTTTTCGAGAATTTTTTTAAACATCATTTTTGATTATTTTAAGATATAATCGACCATTTTCTTTACTTTTTTCTTCTTTCCACGGCTGGGGGCGCATGCAGGCCGCCTATGAGCTCCCAAATTCGGCCTGGAACCTCTGGGAGTTGTGGGCTAAGGTTCCCTGACAACTCTCCTTACATTCCTCCAGAGTCAGAAAAAGTCTGAGTTAACACATCGGGGAGAAAAACAATTAGAATGTCTTATCCTTAAAGTAAACATGCTAATTCGTGATGTGGGTTCTTAAGAGTCTCTCCTATTCGTCTTATGTAAAATAATCTGGATATTTTCTGGACTGTTATAATATTTTAAAGCATTCTTCGTTTTCTCCGTAGCATCTCATTGAGCCGACGATTCATCGGAGGAGGAGAACCAGCCGTCAGATTGATCAATAATGAAAGTAATCTTTAGCCGCGGCTTCTAAATGTTTTCTCTGCGCTTTGTGTGCAGGCCGTTTTTAAATGTCAAGCAGGAGGAGATAGACGAGATGCTGAGGGATGGCCCCCGGGGCCCATTAACTTCACCGTCTTCCTCACCATGTTCGGAGAGAAACTCAAAGGTGAGGACAGCTGTATATTTCAACACCAGGGCAATTAACTGGAAGAAGACATTTCTTTTTTTAACAATGTCTAAACGGAAGCAGGCATAGTTAGTAACAAGAGACACTAAGGGGAGGATCCTGCGGTCCTGAGTCCTGCATCGCGAGTCGTGGCTGTGGTCCTGGATCATCGGTCCTGGATGGATATCCTCGTGGATTCATCTTCCTATTATACACACAATGCATTTCCAAACATTTGGACTACCTATGTTGCTAATGTATTATCTTTTTCAATTTACACACGGCATCTATTGCACGTCTGTCCGTCCTGGGAGAGGGATCCCTCCTCTCTCTCTTCCCTGAGGTTTCTCCCATGTTCCCTTTAAACTGAGGGTTTCTCTGGAAGTTGTTTCCTTGTACGATGTGAGGTCTAAGGACAGAGGGTCTAAGGACAGAGGGTCTGAGGACAGAGGGTCTAAGGACAGAGGGTCTAAGGACAGAGGGTCTGAGGACAGAGGGTCTAAGGGACAGAGGGTCTGGAGGACAGAGGGGTCTAGGACAGAGGCCTGTAAGGACAGAGGGTGTAAGGACAGAGGGTCTAAGGACAGAGGGTTGTCAGGACAGAGGGTCTAAGGACAGAGGGTCAAAGGACAGAGGGTGTAAGGACAGAGGGTCTAAGGACAAGGTCTAAGGACAGAGGGTCAAAGGAACAGAGGGTGTAAGGACAGAGGGTCTAAGGACAGAGGGTCTAGGACAGAGGGTCTGTACACACTGTGAAGACCACTGAGACAAAGGTAACGTTGTGATATTGGGCTGTATGAATAAACATTGAGTGATTGATTGATTGATGTGATTGATTGATTGATTGATTGATTGATTGATTGATTGATTGATTGAACAAAGACTACAAAGAGGCCCAACATTACCGCAAATAGATTCAAATCTCGATATGAAAAATGTTTGTCCTCAGGTGCCGACGCAGAGGAGACGATCCTCAACGCTTTCAAAGTGTTTGATCCTGAGGGGAAGGGGACGCTGAAGAAAGGACTAGTGAGTATAGCAACACATAACAGTCCAGTTCTGTTGTTGTTGAAATATATTATAATGCTTTCACTTAAAGAGGGCCCCATGCTTTTGGCTTTCCATTCCCTGTGGTGTGTCATATGGGCTTTTGTGTTTCTCTCACACACTCCCCTCCCACCTCAAATGCCTTCATTGGACTCCTTTGTTTACTTCCGGGAATATAGTGACATCACTAGTAACTCGTGATTCTATTGGCTAGCGCTCCCACACATTGTACGTGACAGGCTAAGGGGCGGGACCTATCTAAGCGGTTTGACCAATCACAAACAGGGCCAGCCAGCGAAACCAATCAGAGCAGCTCTGGTTTCAGACAGAGGGTGGAAAAGAGGTGCTGCAGCACAGCGCAGTATGAGAGAAATAAAAAGCTTGTGAACATTAAAGCCATGGAGACATGTAGAGACACTACATACTGATATACACCTGGACATCAGCAGGAGAGGACTCTTTAAAGTAGAGACACTACGTACTGATATACACCTGAACATCAGCAGGAGAGGACTCTTTAAAGTAGAGACACTATCGTACTGATATACACCTGAACATCAGCAGGAGAGGACTCTTTAAAGTAGAGACACTACATACTGATATACACCTGAACATCAGCAGGAGAGGACTCTTTAAAGTAGAGACACTACATACTGATATACACCTGAACATCAGCAGGAGAGGACTCTTTAAAGTAGAGACACTACATACTGATATAGACCTGAACATCAGCAGGAGAGGACTCTTTAAAGTAGAGTCACTACATACTGATATACACCTGAACATCAGCAGGAGAGGACTCTTTAAAGTAGAGACACTACATACTGATATACACCTGAACATCAGCAGGAGAGGACTCTTTAAAGTAGAGACACTACATACTGATATACACCTGAACATCAGCAGGAGAGGACTCTTTAAAGTAGAGACACTACATACTGATATACACCTGAACATCAGCAGGAGAGGACTCTTTAAAGTAGAGACACTACATACTGATATACACCTGAACATCAGCAGAGAGGACTCTTTAAAGTAGAGACACTACATACTGATATACACCTGAACATCAGCAGGAGAGGACTCTTTAAAGTAGAGACACTACATACTGATATACACCTGAACATCAGCAGGAGAGGACTCTTTAAAGTAGAGTACACTACATACTGATATACACCTGAACTCAGCAGGAGAGGACTCTTTAAAGTAGAGACACTACCATACTGATATACACCTGAACATCAGCAGGAGAGGACTCTTAAAGTAGAGACACTACATACTGATATACACCTGAACATCAGCAGGAGAGGACTCTTTAAAGTAGAGACACTACATACTGATATACACCTGAACATCAGCAGGAGAGGACTCTTTAAAGTAGAGACACTACATACTGATATACACCTGAACATCAGCAGGAGAGGACTCTTTTCAAGTAGAGACACTACATACTGATATACACCTGAACATCAGCAGGAGAGGACTCTTTAAAGTAGAGACACTACATCCTGATACACCTGAACATCAGCAGGAGAGGACTCTTTAAAGTAGAGACACTACATACTGATATACACCTGAACATCAGCAGGAGAGGACTCTTTAAAGTCGAGACACTACATACTGATATACACCTGCACATCAGCAGAGAGGACTCTTTAAAGTAGAGACACTACATCCTGATATACACCTGAACATCAGCAGGAGAGGACTCTTTAAAGTAGAGACACTACATACTGATATACACCTGAACATCAGCAGGAGAGGACTCTTTAAAGTCGAGACACTACATACTGATATACACCTGAACATCAGCAGGAGAGGACTCTTTAAAGTAGAGACACTACATACTGATATACACCTGAACATCAGCAGGAGAGGACTCTTTAAAGTAGAGACACTACATACTGATATACACCTGAACATCAGCAGGAGAGGACTCTTTAAAGTAGAGACACTACATACTGATATACACCTGAACATCAGCAGGAGAGGGACTCTTTAAAGTAGAGTCACTACATACTGATATACACCTGAACATCAGCAGAAGAGGACTCTTTAAAGTAGAGACACTACATACTGATATACACCTGAACATCAGCAGGAGAGGACTCTTTAAAGTAGAGACACTACATACTGATATACACCTGAACATCAGCAGGAGAGGACTCTTTAAAGTAGAGACACTACATACTGATATACACCTGAACATCAGCAGGAGAGGACTCTTTAAAGTAGAGACACTACATACTGATATACACCTGAACATCAGCAGGAGAGGACTCTTTAAAGTAGAGGCACTACATACTGATATACACCTGAACATCAGCAGGAGAGGACTCTTTAAAGTCGAGACACTACATACTGATATACACCTGAACACCAGCAGGAGAGGACTCTTTAAAGTAGAGACGCTACATACTGATATACACCTGAACATCAGCAGGAGAGGACTCTTTAAAGTAGAGACACTACATACTGATATACACCTTGACATCAGCAGGAGAGGACTCTTTAAAGTAGAGACACTACATACTGATATACACCTGAACATCAGCAGGAGAGGACTCTTTAAAGTAGAGGAACTAAATACTGATATTAAGCTGAGAATTAGGAGAATAGGACCCCTTTAAACTAAACTGAAATTAAAGGATAGGATACTTTAAACATTAGACACGCCAATGCAGTGTTATACATAGTAAATATAAGATGTTTCCCTCACTGCTGCTGCTTGTGTTCACAGTGTGAGTCAGATGCTGACCACGCAGGCGGACAGATTCTCCCCTGAAGAGGTCAGAGCTCCACCTCAGACTATGACTTTTAACTAAAGACATTATTCTCTTTGAATATTGACATATATTTGTTAACTCCTTGTCCCCAGCTGGGAGAGATGTTCACAGCGTTCCCTCCAGATGTGGCAGGAAGCCTGGACTACAAGAACCTCGTGCACATCATCACGCACGGAGAGGAGAAAGACCAGGAATAAATGATCCTCTGATTTAAAAACAAACGTGCAGAAATACAAATAAACTGCCTCACATTGTGTTTTGCATTATGGTATCAATACATTTTAATGTAGTCATAACAGTCGGTGTATGTGTCTATAAATACTGCGATCTCTTGATGTGTATTTTGTGAAATTAAAAGTTTGACACCACAGAAAGGAACTGTTTTATTTAAATATATTAATACTTTGTCCACAACTGGTCCTACACTTTATCCAAGAGGTTAAAAGTACCTTTCTCAATCCTAATTCTCAAAAAAAGACACCATTTCATTCTGTATTTAAAAATGAAGTGGTAATGCACAAGTATAATTTTCCTCTGTCCACTTGATGTGCATCTATAGACAAGTCAAAGTACTGTTTCTCACCGTCCCAAATAATACAAACATACACATATACATTGTTACTTGTTATACATACATATACACCTGAACACACACTTACACACATACTCACATTCAACTTCTTTCTCTGTCAGCTTGAAGTGTTGCTATTCTTCTTGTATGTTCACACTTTATTTAAGTAGCTTAAAGCCATGTTCTCCATCCAGTCCGTTGTTTTATTCATAAAAATACGATTTTAGACAAATTCACTCACATAATTGGTAATACAGGAAGTTCTGTTTTATTTTAATTTCTCTGTCAGCTTGACGTGCTGCTATGTTTCGGCTTTGTACACTTATTCTCTGAGAAGTTTAATGTACCTTTCTCAATCTAAATTCTCAAGAAAAACACGATTTCATTCTGTATTTAAAATATACGTTAAATGCATAATTTTCTTCCTCCGTCAGCTTGATGTGTTACTATTTTTTGACTTTGGACAATTTATCGAATTAGTTTAAAGTACCTAAAAAACGATTTTATTCAAATTAACTAACACCATTTCTAGTACAGGACATTCTGCTTTATTTTTATTTCTCTGTCAGCTTGATGTGTTGCTATTTGTTGGCTTTGGACACTTTATCCAATCATCTCAAAGTACGTAAACACGATTTTATTCTGTATATTAAAATGAACTCGCACAATTTGAAATACAGGAGTTTCTGCATCCTTCCCTTTCTCTGTCAACTTGATGTTTTGCTATTTAATCTCCTCCGCCTATGTCTAAGTAGGTTAAAGTCCCCTTCTCCACCGGTCCATCAGGGGGCAGCAGCGTGTCGTTTCCCCGGATTCAGCCTCCTTGAAGCGGCTTGGCGAGCAGTGCGAGGTGCGGCAGAGAAAAACACTGACACCATCGCTAGCTAACAGCTAGTGCGGCTTCTTTTTTTTTATCTCTGTTTTCTTATCAAAACCCTCCATTGGATGCATATTTTGTAATTCATCGCGGTGTATAAGTAGTTTATTAGATTGTGGGAATTATCTTTAAGCAGCTAAATTTAAAAACAGGGTCACTGAAGAGCATCTGTACCTTTTAGCCGGAGAAGCTAGGTAGCTAATGCTAGGCTAACATCCATCAAAACGTGCTAACCTAGATTTCACAGGTTTATTTTAACACCAAAGCTACCATGGCTGATGTGGACAAACTCAACATCGACAGTATCATCCAGCGACTTTTAGAAGGTAAGAACATATTGACATTTAATTTGTTAACGTGTGTTGGTTGATATAGCCGTAGGATTTTAACCTAACTCCACTGAGAAATGGGCCAGTTTAATTTTATTGTATTTTGTGTCAAAAAACCCAAGAAACACTTTAACAATTTCGGGTTTTTAAACGTGTTTTATAAGTATCTGTAATTCGGCTTTAAGTTGTTCGCACTATTTAACTGTATTTCCTTTGTATTGCTTAAATTACACTCTCAATAATCACTGATGTATGAATAGAAACACCGTTCATTCCTATGGGAGTTAATCAGTGGCGCATGAAGCCCAAAATAGAGTATATTAGTATTACTCTATATAGAGACAGTATACTCCGATAGTACCCGGATCATTATTTCATAACAATACTGCACATAATTATATTTAAATATTCTTCTTTTTATTGTAATAGTATACTGTCTCTACGTCGTTTTTTTTAGCATATCTATATTTCATGCAAGTTTCATCTTAATGTTTGAAGATAAGATATACTTTATTCATCCCATGCACAATAGCATAAGGCATTGCACATGAGTGAGAAGTAATTAAATACAAATAAAGATTATTAATATATACATAATGAGCACTCGAAGATAAACAAAACAATAAATAGAAATATATTTAAAATCTTATAATAATTTTTTCATTATTGTTTTGGTGATATTTTTTAACTGTGTATATGTAGGCAAATTCCTATATTTCGGCTCATCCGGGTCCTTTTGTTTACAGAGCATGCGCACTAGAGTTTTCCCTTAAATCCCGCCTCCAATCTCCCGCTCTCTCTGTCAAATGAAGAGGAGAGATGGAGAGAGAAAATATCTCTAGATTCAGCTTTTTAGCTTCATTTCACAATTTTTAAACCCTAATGATTAAAATAAAGGATATAAAAGTGTTCGTGAGGGGTATTTTGTTTAGCTAAAAAATAAAAAACCGCGGATTTACAGACGTTTTATTCCCAATATAAGTCGGGAAAGTCTTTTTGGGCCAAAATGACGTCACTGCAGCTGTAGTACCACCGTTTGGCCACTACGGACATTTGCTTCAGCCAACGGCGCACTTCTTGTTTTTAACATCTTGTGAATGACCTACAGTCACCTTTTTCTTTTCGGTTTGTTGTCATTTCAAGCCTTTTTTGGATCCAGATTGAAGACTTTAATGTACAGAAAGGGCACAAAACATCCAACACACACTGTATTTATCACACACACATATCAGAATACCTTTTTGCATTTGTTACAGCAAAAAAAAAGTCAAAGACAGCTTAATATTACCTTGGAAGTAGGGGTGGGCGATATGACGATATATATCGTCGTGACGATATTAGGTCTCCACGATATGCTTTTTCAGAGATATCGTCCTATCCTGATTAAAAAAAAATTGGGGAAAAAAAATAGCGGGAGGGGAAGAGGTTCTCCGTGCGCGGCGCAGGGGGCTATGACAGCGGACGGAGAGCCTCTTCCCCTCCCGCTCCCCCAGCCTCACCTACTGATTTTAATTTCACCATATATCAAGCCCGATCGATTTCACAATGTCAGCTCGTTCAGTCCGAGTTGTTTGACACGCTCCCAAAGTCCGCGCCCCCTTTCTTTGCAGCGAGCAACCATAGGGCAGGCATTTCATCAAGAGGCTCCTTATGGAAAGACTAGCAAACTGTGGAAAGACATAACTGACGCGGTGGCGTTTTATGTTTTTCCCTTCAGTTATGCTAAAGTCTTTTATTACACTTCAAGTCTACTCTAAAGTTTACATTTTAATTGTTTGGCACTGACTTTTCCTCATTGATGTTTTATGCTTTACTTAGTTATGTTTTACCCTCCTTTTCATGTTTATTGATGTTCACTGCTCACTTGTTCATTCAGGGTTTCATTTCTGAAATAAAACCAGCTTGAAATGCTATGTTGGTCTGTTACTCCTTTTAGTTTCTGTTACCTTGTCGGTGCTTGTTCTGTTAAGTAACTTGAAAAATAACCATAATAACCGACATGAAAAAATATCGTGATATATATCGTCTATCGTGATACTGCCTGAAAATATCGTGATAACATATTTTTCAATATCGCCCACCCCTACTTGGAAGCATGCATTAAAAAATATTAAAGATACAACATTTGAAAAAGAAACATTACACACTTTACAAAATACACATCCTGTAACAGTTCTGAGATTTAGCAGCCAGGTATATAAACACAGATTCACGATTCAAAGGTTTTATTGTCATATGCAGTGGAGAAATGGCAAGGACCTGAGCTCCTCCAACAATGCAACGTATATAATAAAATAAAAAGTCTATACACTACCGTTGTGCTGCTGTGCACTTGTGTTGAACGTCCTTTGCATACGGTCTTTATGCATCTTGTGCTCACTTTACCTGATGTGTTTGGGTGTGTTTTGTTGCTGGTGCAGTCAGAGGAGCGAAGCCGGGGAAGAATGTGCAGCTGCAGGAGAACGAGATCCGTGGATTGTGCCTGAAATCCCGGGAGATTTTCCTCAGTCAGCCAATCCTGCTGGAGCTGGAGGCCCCGCTCAAGATCTGTGGTGAGACATGCCGCTTTTATCACGAAATAATAGTAATGCAAATCTCTCTCTGCAACTAAATTACAAATGAATTCCTTATAATATAAAGTGTTAACTGTCATTGTATTGTGCACTATTTGCATAACATCTTCCTCTCTTTTTACATCATGCAACTAACTTATTGTTACATTTGATATAAGATATTTTGTAAACCGTTTGTTTTTTCAGCTTTATAACTTAATATTTTTAAGTTTGTTTTTTTCGTTATATTGTGTGTTATCTTTGAAGCTAATCAGTTACTGTTACTAAGCCAAACATAGGCTTATATGTAGATTACAAAAATCATTATGTTGCTTTAACAATCAACATTTAAATTGCATATCAAAGGATGTTAAATTAAGGTAAATTAAATTGCCAGTAAATAGTTATCTTGTGTAGTTTACACTGCCATTCAGTCCGGCAGTGGCTCAGTCAGTAGGGGCTTGACTGTGAGCTTTAGGGTCGCCGGTTCAAGTCCCCGAACAGACCTAAATATGGAGTGTGGACTGCTACTTGGAGAGGTCCCAGTTCACAACCTGCCCTGCCGTGGTGCCCTTGAGCAAGGCACCGGACACCCCCCTTCGTCCCTCCGAGTCAGGTCTTTCAGAGGCTAGGCAAGAATCCTTAATTTTAGTGGTACACGATAATTATCGGTCCGATGTTAGGAATTATGACGTCATCCCGATAAACCCGATAACAGTATTAATAGCCCCGATAATATACAATATATTTTTTGGGTAAAAGAAAAAGATCCTGCGGTGTGGGTGGATTGGGATGAGGGGCGCTTGTTTTTCACTCGACTCCTCCCGTTCTGCCAGTACTGTGGTATAGTGGTTTAGGAAGAGGGGAGTTCTTCACAAATCCAGCGCTCCCTATCTCACGCCTGGCTGTGACGTAAACGGCGTGCGGCCGTGAAGCCAGGACAGTAAACAAACATGTCGTCGGTAGTATGGGACTATTTCAAAGTTTCAGAGTTGGATAGTTCGCTTGCTATTTGTATTAACAGATGCAGAAGTTCCACGAGGAGGAAAAAGGCAACGAGCTATAATACTTCCAACCTGATTAGTCACCTGAAACATCGCCATGGCTACGATGGTGTGTTCAAAGCGTACGAAGACGCCTGCGCTGCTAAACTAGCGGCGAATCCAAAGCCAGCTGCAAAGGCACCGGGGCTTTTACCTATCGACGAGGCTTTTGAAAAAGGAAAGAACTTTATTTGAGAAAATAAATATGGTCACTTTGAAGTCAGAACTGTTCTTGGCTTTGTTTTGTTCATAGTAGTAACGCTCATGTCCTTTGCTCACTACTAGTCTCTTTTTTACCACCAGGTGTGCAAAAACTACAGGTACATTTAATATATATATATATATATATATATATATCATTATCGGTCTTGAGAAGCAGGAAGGTATCGGTTTCAAAAAACCAATATCGTGCATCCCTACTTAATTTAATTCGGAGAACGAAGAAGGGAACAGGCTAGCAAGTGTGCAGGTGTGCGTCATATGAGAAGCCCCGCTTCCGCCAATAGGTCCGTGCGCAAAGCATTGTGGGGATTTTAAGACCGCGGAGGATACACCGGTGCATCCTCGAAATTTCCCGCAACAAAGGATTCAGTCCTCGGTAGAATTCCAAGCATCCTGGACATTGGAACAGTCCTTCGGCGGGACTCGATGACATAGCATCCTTGAAATAGTGGCTCAGGAGGATCCTTCCTCGACATTGAGAAACACCCAGTGATTCTAAATGGGGCCTTAATTCCCTTTTATCCCTCAGGCGATATCCACGGGCAGTACTACGACCTGCTGCGGCTGTTTGAGTACGGCGGCTTCCCCCCCGAGAGCAACTACCTGTTCCTGGGGGACTACGTGGACCGGGGGAAGCAGTCTCTGGAGACCATCTGCCTGCTGCTGGCCTACAAAATCAAATACCCCGAGAACTTCTTCCTGCTGAGGGGGAACCACGAGTGTGCTTCAATCAACAGAATATACGGCTTCTATGACGAGTGTGAGTCTCCTCGGAGGACGCTGGCATTGTATCTTGTTGTCAACATATTTATACTGTTTAAAATAGTTGCATTTAAACATTTTCTTTAGGATAAATGCTTTATTTTGTAGCGTGAAATGGCCTGATGTAGGATCAAGATACTTGCCTTTTTGTGCCTTTTCTATCAATGTTTTAAAGGCATTTTGGGGGTTTCTTGGGTAATTGTTGCCCTTTCTCCCCCTTTCATTGCTGAAGCGGATTGTAGTAGTTCTAATTTTATATAATTTCTGTGTTTCATACTGTGTGGCTAAAGTACACTTTGAAATCTGCTTCGAATCAGAAGTCCCTTATTCATCCCACGGCAGGGACACTGACACTGTGACGGCAAAGTGACAGTGATGAACAGCATGATGAGTAGAGTAACATATTGGAGAGGCAAACACATAAGTACACAACCATGAACAGAAATAAGATGCAGAGGTGATTGTTCGCTAGGCTATCGCAGCTCGTGAAAAGAAAGGAAAAAATACACAGAACAGAACTATTGAATACACAAAAAAATGTAAAAAACCTTCATGATAAAGTGAAATGTATCATGTTGACGTTTTAAATGTTATCGCTAGGCTTCTAAGAAGATCTCTAAGGTTTACACTTGGAAATGTGTTTTTATATAATGTTGTATTCATTTATGTTTTCTTCTTGCTCTTTAGGTAAAAGAAGGTACAACATCAAGCTCTGGAAGACCTTCACAGATTGTTTTAACTGCCTCCCCATTTCCGCCATTGTTGATGAGAAGATCTTCTGCTGCCACGGAGGTGCGTTTGAGTTTTTATTGGAAGTAAAATCAATATTTAAGTTCCAGCAATATTTAATGGATATTGCTTTTACACAAGGAACTACAGCACGGTCACATGACTTCAGGTCACCGCCGCTAAGCTAAAGAAGGCTAATGTTGGGCTATAAGGAACTACAGCACGGTCACATGACTTCACGTCCCCACCGCTAAGCTAAAGAAGGCTAATGTTGGGCTATAAGGAACTACAGCACGGTCACATGACTTCACGTCACCACCGCTAAGCTAAAGGAGGCTAATGTTGGGCTATAAGGAACTACAGCACGGTCACATGACTTCAGGTCACCACCGCTAAGCTAAAGGAGGCTAATGTTGGGCTATGAAGGAACTACAGCACGGTCACATGACTTCACGTCACCACCGCTAAGCTAAAGGTGGCTAATGTTGGGCTATGAAGGAACTATAGCACGGTCACATGACTTCACGTCACCACCGCTAAGCTAAAGGAGGCTAATGTTGGGCTATAAAGGAACTACAGCACGGTCACATGACTTCACGTCTCCACCACTAAGCTAAAGGTGGGAGTGGTTATGTTTAGTCGTCCCATTAGGCAACCGCTGTTCACCTGTGGCCTATTTACTGACATATATATAAATAGAATTTTAATATCTTCAGCTTGTTTTAACCCCAGACTTTATTTCAGGCTTACAATCAAAAACTCATTAACTTCAAGTCAAGGAAAACTCATTTCCAGGTTTTAGGACTCCGAAGCCCCTTCGCCCCTCGTGTTTGTCCTCGGGATACTGTGTCTTCAGGTTCAGGTTATTTATTTGTGCCTGTAGTTAGATTCAGTTTGCAGGTGAAAGAAAGGGAATGCCAGCAAATACAATGGCGGCTTAAAAAAACGTTTCAGAGTTTTACGGGGCGTGGTTTGCAATTCGCCCAGCCAATCAGAAATTGGTACTTTTTCCTCCCCAGGAAAGTCCCACCTCTCTAGCAGGCACTGAACATGGGGGTAAAAGTTCTCGGAACTAAGTTCTCTTTTTGGTGTGAACGCAAAATTCCAGGCACTAACGGAACTAAACGGGAAAAGTACTCCGGTGTGAACGCGCCTAATGGATCAGGACAAAAAGAGAGAGAATCTTTGTTCCTGAAACTTTCAGAGTCTCTTTCCACAGAGGGGACACATGTTGATGTAGAAGAGACATGAAGAAGAGGGGACACATGTTGATGTAGAAGAGACATGAAGAAGAGGGGACACATGTTGATGTAGAAGAGACATGAAGAAGAGGGGACACGTGTTGATGTAGAAGAGACATGAAGAAGAGGGGACACGTGTTGATGTAGAAGAGACATGAAGAAGAGGGGACACGTGTTGATGTAGAAGAGACATGAAGAAGAGGGGACACATGTTGATGTAGAAGAGACATGAAGAAGAGGGGACACATGTTGATGTAGAAGAGACATGAAGAAGAGGGGACACATGTTGATGTAGAAGAGACATGAAGAAGAGGGGACACGTGTTGATGTAGAAGAGACATGAAGAAGAGGGGACACATGTTGATGTAGAAGAGACATGGAGAAGAGGGGACACATGTTGATGTAGAAGAGACATGAAGAAGAGGGGACACATGCTGATGAAGAAGAGGGGACACATGTTGAAGAGACATGAAGAACAGGGGACACATGCTGATGAAGAAGAGGGGACACATGTTGAAGAGACATGAAGAACAGGGGACACATGCTGATGAAGAAGAGGGGACACATGCTAGGTGACCTTTAAAGCCCAGCACATCTGAAAAACACTCGTAGTAACACGATCACTCCCTCAGTGTCTCCGCGCCGTAGGCTTCTCCCGTGTGATGGTTATTGACCGCTGTGTGCGTCTGTCCCCTCCTCCTCCTCCTCCTCCTCCCCCCCCCCCCCCCCCCCCCCCCTCCTCCTCCTCCTCCGCGTAGGCCTGTCACCTGACCTGCAGTCCATGGAGCAGATCCGACGCATCATGCGCCCGACGGACGTGCCGGACCAGGGTCTGCTGTGCGACCTGCTGTGGTCCGACCCCGACAAAGACGTTCTGGGCTGGGGGGAGAACGACCGGGGCGTGTCCTTCACCTTCGGGTCGGAGGTGGTCGCCAAGTTCCTGCACAAGCACGACCTGGATCTCATCTGCCGCGCGCATCAGGTAAAGTCAACTTTATCGTGTATCTTTCAGTTCGTGTACACACCGAGAGACCCAAATACCGTTTCACACAATCCCAAATACAAATATAGATATACTAATATGTGGTACGGTACACATATTCACCATCAACTAGTTGTTAATTAACATGCATATTAGCAGTATATTGTTAGTCATTATAAAACACGTATTAATGCCTTATTCTACACGACCGTATTCTGCACGTACTAGTTAAAAGACTTTCCTTATTTATTGTAAATAAGGAAGTTGTTGCACATGAGTGTTGGTCTTAATATGGGCCTCTCACAATAACACCAAAGTGTGTGTGTCTCTGTCTCCGTGTGTGTGGCCGTGTGTAAACACAAAACAAAAAATCTCAAACAAACATGACGTGGTCGGCCTCTGAACATCAAACAGAGCAGAGAACTGGCACGGCTCTGAGAGGAGGTCACGTGACCCTCTCCGACCTCACAGAGACAAGAAATATCTTTATTACCGTGGCAGGAAAACCCCGTGACGGAGGCGGCTCAGAAGCTACGAGCAGCAGAGGTAGACAGATAAGAAGTAGTGCTACCACCAGCGCCAAATGCTGCATCAGCAATACAAGTGAAATACTTTTAGTCAACGGATTTAGAATTAAAAAATATATATATTATGACTGTTTAAAAAGTAATGCTAACACCAGTGCAACAATAAAAAAGCGTTTTTTATGTATTTAGTCAAGTATAATAGAATAATAAAAGTGTTAACTATAACTTATAAAAGATAAGTACTGATTTTATAAAATAAGTAGAAAAACAAATTATTATATACAGTTATATAATAAGATAAATGATTAAAATATAAAAGAGAATTAAGTTAATAAATACAATAAAAGATAAATAAAATAGTGTATAAAGTAATATTAAAACCAGTTCAAAATAGTATATATATATAATAACATGCATTTAGTAAAAATAAAGCATGTTAGATTAAAAGGAAATGGTCCAATAAGCTTAATGAAAGTTAAACTTAAATAGAAAAGTAAATTACATAACATAAGAATTAAAAGATATATTTAAGAATAATAATTACACTGAAAAACAGTGGTTATATTAAGTGTTTATTTATAAGATGAGAAGCATTTAATAAAATAAGAAATAAAATGCAACGACAGAGGAATTAAAAAACGAATTCAACCAGTGGATTTATTTATTAGAACAAATACTGAAAATACAAACACGAAGGACAATATATTTATTAAATATAGTAAATCAATAAACCTTGTGACTTCTTGCATGAGTCGAGCAGCTGCCTTCAGTTCAACAGAAGTATTTAGTACGCCTGAAGACGGCCGGAGGAACATCTGGAAAGTACACGTGAAGTAAAATGTTCTAATTGTGTCGATCTTGTGACCCAGCCCTCGAGGCTTCTCCTGGCGCTCAATAACAAAATGTCTGACCTCCTGTCTTCCGCAGGTCGTGGAGGACGGCTACGAGTTCTTTGCGAAGCGTCAGCTGGTCACTTTGTTCTCGGCGCCAAACTACTGCGGAGAGTTCGATAACGCCGGAGCCATGATGAGTGTGGACGAGACGCTCATGTGCTCCTTTCAGGTGAGCTTTGTTTACCTCCTGAACACGGTGACATCACTATGTGACACTCGCGCTCCAATAGAGTTTTCACCGCACTATATCTTTCTGTTTATCTGTGTTTTGTGTTGCACTGTTGGAGAAGCCTGTGACGCAAGATTTTCCTCGACATAACTTCACGGTAGCGATGTTCGATTGACAAATAAAGAAGCTTGAATAGAGCGGTGCAGCGACGAGTCCCAACACCCGGGAGTGAGTCAGCGTTTCTCCACTTCCTGTTCCCTCGTCTCTGAGCCAATGGGATCGCTCCATAGGATTTAGGAAATCTTTCGACTCCACTTCGAGCGATAGAAATACTAACAAAGCACTTATATACTAATAAAGGACTGGCTTACCTAAAGCTAGTTGAGTAGCACTTGAAATGTTTTGCTCTATGAAGCCTGATGTACTTTATGATTCTGTTTTCTTCAAGTTTGTATTTTGTTGGTCGAACGCACTTATTTTAAGTCGCTTTGGATAAAAGCGTCAGCTAAATGTGATGTAATGAAAGCTGGTGATTTCTGAAGAGTTGACGTGTCTGAAAAACGATGGTTGTTACCAAGTGGCTGAATAGGACTACAGAAGTCGTGGAGGTCGTTTACGTCATTACGCCGAACACGTAAACACTGCCCTGTTCTGCTTGAAAGCAAGTAGCTGCAAAGTGTTCAAACAAACGCTTCAACTCGTTCCATTTACAATCTGTGCGTTTGAATATGGATCTGAAGTTGACGTCGTGCTGCTGTACTCGGCTGTAGCTCCTCTATAGCATGACGTTAGCATTTTGCTTCTGGCAATTTGATTTATGATTCTAAAATAATAAAAGTAGGGTAGACGTGTGGAGATTATCCGGCTGAACAAAACGCGCATCTATCAAACGGGTTCGTTTTCCACAGACCTTATTTCGAGCTATTTTCCAAAATCCTATGGAGAGATCCCGTTGCTTTTTGTCGAGGGAACCGGACGCTTACTTAAATACGTCATCCCTGCTCCGCTCGGCTAGCGATGCAACACATTGGAAGGTTATACGCTAAGCGTGTTAAAATAAAGGGATAGCAAAGTGTATTCGCTTCAACCAGAATGCATCTTTCAGAATTCTGCTCGATCAGAAATCCTTTGAGTCCCAAGGAAGAAATAATTAAGAGCAAGCCAACTTATTAAATATAAAAATGAGAATCACACATTAGTAATACTGCAGAGTTTTGTCTAAACCGGGTACGTGATTTATTAGAAGAAATGTCCGAATTGATCAAGGAAATTAAATAAAGACGCAAAATACTTCAATGTCTTGTTTTAACAATTTAACATTTAGTTTTTATGAATTGAAAATAGTGAGAAACCGAAATGTTTTCTTTGAATCTCTTAATTTCATTTCTTATTGATTTGTCTTTTTGGGTATTAAAGGATATAAAACCATCAAAAAATTTAGAAATAAGGCCAAATTTTAGACGAAGATTAAGAGACGTCAGTTCATCCGTGACTGCAGTTAGAACTTTAATAAAAAGCTACCTCATTGTCGTCTCATTTTTATCTATTTACCATTAAAGAAAATAATGAAAAATGTTCTCTATAGCCACTTTCACACCAAGTACTTAGTCGGTACTTGTTCCCCCTGAACTCTTAAGTCCCTCGAACTGTCCTAGTAGATCGCGTTCTCACCGGAATAAGTCCCTGAGGGAGGATTAGGCAAATGAAGTCGCTGACGTCACTTCTTCTTCTGCTTTGGGTTTACTGGCAGGCCGCAAACAACTTCACGGCGTATACTGCCGCCCGCTGTACATGAGGCGTCGGTTCATCTTCCTCAGACATGATGGAGTTGACTGAAGTTGTGGTTTTTGTGCTCATGTTATACAGCTCGGGTTTCCACTGCTCCCATGTTTTTTTGTGTTGCCATAAGTTAGTCTCTCTCCGTTGGTGCGCTGGGCTAATGCTAATAATGCTAATGCGAGCAAATAAAATGGCGGCTTCACAAAAACTTTTCGGAGTTTTACGGGCCGTGGTTTGCCATTCGCCCAGCCAATCAGAAATTGTTAGCGTGGCCGACACACCCACGAACCATTTCCTCCCCAGGGACGATCTGGGGTGAAAAGGTTTGCGCGAACTAGGGACTAGTTCCAGGTCCTTTTTGGTGTGAAACCAAATCTCCCCCCTATCGGCCTAGTTCGGGGGAAAGCGCTTTATGAACCTCAAACTGCAGGGTAAAAACTGGGTCACCTGCAGAAGAAAGGCTTCCTCTCGAATAGGGCTGCACGATTTAGGGAAATAATCTAATTGCGATTTTTCTGACGGATATCAAATCAAGTTTTATTTATATAGCACATTTATAAACGATTTTTGGTGGAGCCAAAGTGCTGTACATAAAATAAAAATAGCCTACAGTAGAGACGCTTTACAGCAAATACAACAGCACAGATTGTTCAGAATATCAGTATGAGAAAAACGATATTGCGACTGTGATTCGATTTGCGATATTTGTTTGAAGCGACCCAACGGAAGTTTATTGTAAAATGCGGCCATATCTCCGGCTAGGAAGGTCGCATCAACGTGCTCCCGTCTCTAGCCCCCCGCAGCCCGAGCTACGAGTGAAAGAACTAAACTTACATGAAACTTCCGTTGGGTTGCTTTAAAGTCGAGCTTCAGTTTCAGATTCACCCTGTAATAGAAACATGTGATGGAGCATTACTAACCTGACTCAGAAAGCATCTAGGAAAGCTCCATAGGAAGCCATTTGGAAAGGGCAGGCACTTTCAAAAATCATGGGCCACTTCTGATTGGTTAACAATGGCTGGTGCATGTGGAGCACAGCACTTCTGATTGGTGTGGACGACTGACACACAAGAAGAACGGATTAATCGTTCAGACCTACTCTCTAACGGTGTTTTCATCTCCATTCTCTATAGATTTTGAAACCAGCTGAGAAGAAGAAGCCCAACGGCAGCCGCCCCGTGACTCCCCCCCGCAACATGGTCACCAAGACCGCCAAGAAATGAGTGTTTTCGGGGGGGAAGTGAGGAATTTAAAATGTCCTGAGCTTCACTCCTCTGTCCTGCTTTCGTCCTCTGCTTCTGAAGGAGTGGCTATCCTTCAGGCCGCCAATACTGAAAAGATGTTCACTCCTGCCCGATGAAAGCAAAGTGTTCTGTTGTTTTGTCCACGGGGGTAAATTGATATGTCACCATGAAGAACCTCAGGTGTTTTGCACTCCATTTTGCAGCTAGTCTTTGCCACATATGACTGTTGGATCAGGAATATAACGTTAACAATACGGCTACTTATGCACAGGAATGCCTTGTTTTGAAGCTGTGCACAATTTCTCCAGTTTCGTTCCTGTCTCGTTGATTTGGCATCTCTTTTCTCTCACTGTCGGTAAAGGGTATCAATGGCTGTAAGACCTAGGAGGAGGGGGGACGAGTCACAAACACCCGTTTACTTATGTTCTACTTTATTTACAGTTTGTTGGCGGTCAGTGTCGTATGATATTGAGTTACACTGCTTCACCACATTTTTAAACAAGTCTTGTGCTAAAATAAAAATTAATAAAGAAGCACTCATGTAATGTCTAAATCTTTCTAATAAACTTTGAGTGTATTTTAGGGGGAAACTGGTGTCTGTCATTTGTTCCAATATATACTGGTTGTTTTATCATATTCACAATGCAAACGCTCAGCTACGGCTATTCATTGCATAAGAGCCCCTCAGGCAACACCCACAAGGGGGAGACAGACATTACTCTGCCAGTCTCACTATAATGCATAAAAAGTGCTGCAGGAATGTAATATTTTTTAGGAATTTACTGCTTTTCACGGATTAATTTTCTTTAAGTATCTAAAGCTCTCAGATACATGTAGGGTGAACTGTGTTTTAAATTATATAATGTATTGATGAAAAAAGATTATAAAAAAAAAATACAACAAACATAAAAAGTAGGATTTTTCTAACATTTAAAAACATTTTAGGAACAAGACATGGTTTCATAACATATCAAAGAAAGTTTTACAATATAAATAAAAGATGACATGTGTTAATAGGAGTGTGAAGTGCGTGTAAACAAATACAATTGCATAATAAAAAATTACATTACCCCAAAAAAAGTTTTAATAACTACATATTTTTTTATATTTTATTATGAATGTATTTTTTGTATATTTTATTTCATGTATTTTTTTTATTGGCTGTTTGACGTCACACGCTTGGAATTTGGATCCATTTGTTTCAAAAGAAAAGATAGCATTTATTTATTAAAGTAGGAGGTTTTCGCACTTCCTTATAAGGAAACGCAGATTGTGTAATGGTGTCTGACGTCAGAGCAGTCACAAGACCTCGCGAGCAGCTCGGAGTGTGTGTGAAGCAGACACACACATCACTTTGGAGTTATCTAGTGTGTCTGGACGGCTTAATTGGCACTATGGCTGCGAAGAAGCAACACTTACGGGTCTTCTGGAGCGGAAGAGGCGACTGTTTAATGTGATTTGTCTCCCCTTAGATATCACGCAACAGAACAAAAGCTCAAAGAACCGTTGACATTACTTGACAGCGGTTGTTTTTGTTGTCGGCGGTTGGTTAGCATTGTTAGCCGATAAGCTAAGCAGGTTCCCTCTGCTAAGCCTGTTGTTGTCGGCGGTTGGTTAGCATTGTTAGCACCTTAACCGCTAAGCTAAGCAGGTTCCCTCTGCTGAGCCTGTTGTCGGCGGTTGGTTAGCATCGTTAGCCGCTAAGCCAAGCAGGTTCCCTCTGCTCATCTGGCCGGGTTTGGACGGTGGGAGCCCGGGTTGGTGGGTGATGTTGTCCGTGCTGTCCTACGGTAGACTGTTAGCCAGAGCTGTCATCGGCGGACTATCTCAGACTGACGGCCGCGACTACAGCCTGGTGACGGCGAGCTGCGGCTTCGGGAAGGACTTTCGGAAAGGCATCCTGAAGAAAGGGATGTGTTATGGGGACGACGCGTGCTTCATCGCCCGACACAGGTCCGCCGATGTTCTGGGTGAGTGAGAGGAGACAATCACCAAAACAATGGGATGGCTGAATAACACTCAGAGGAGGAAGTACTCCGATCTGGTTCTTGAGTAGAAGTACCAGAGTGTTGGAACAAGTAAAAGTCCGGCATTCAAAAATGTTCAAGTAAAAGTATTATCATCAAAATATAGTGATAGTAGCGACAGTAAAAGTAGTCGTTGTGCAGATTGGTCCATTTCAGAATAATATATATGATATGTTTTATAATGATTGATCATGAAAGTGTTCTCAAAGCTGGTGGAGGTGCAGCTAGTCTGAAGTACTTTGTAGACTGCAGGGTAGCTGGTGGATTTACTCCAGGTGGAACTAAAGTCTGATTTAACACTTGGTTATATTTCACATCATTCATCCACATCTGTGAAGTAACTAAAGGGATTAAACACATGTAGTGGAGTAGAAGTACACTGTTGTGTTTACCTCTGAAATTATGTGGAGTTGAAGCACAAATTATACAAAAATGGAAATAATCAAGTAAAGTCCCTCAAAATTGTACTCGAGGACAGTACTTGAGTAAATCTACTTAGTTACTTTATACCACTAATAACACTGGCTGTGACGGTGAATGGGGGGTTAAAGGTAAACAGTCTCTTTCTCAGAATTACATTTAGCTGAAGAGTTCTCCAATGTGGGATGAATGAAAGTATCTGTCTATCTATCTCATGCGAAATGATTAGTAGAGTAAGTAAGGACACACATTCAGAACGGCAAGAATCCTGAATACATTAGCTTCAAATACGCTTGGTCAGAAAATGATCAAAACAAATGTAGAAACAGTCTTTTAAACGGAGAACTGTATAAATGCTGTCGGAACACAATAATACTTTTTCAAAGCAGATGCCAAAAGTATTCATATACCACCAGGGTAATAATACTCAATGACAAGTATTTGTAAATCATGCAGTACATCGTTTTGCAGAGGTAATCCCAGATGCTTTGAAGCCATAGTATTTCATCAGGGTGCCGAACATGCACTGTTTGAGTATGTGAAAGAACTCTGTTTGGTTTCCTTAGTGATTCATCTATGGACTATTTCTCGATTCATGGTTTGGCCTTAAAATGTTTTAAATAAAAAAAAAATAAAAATCCATCCCAGTTTCCAAAGTCCACGGTGATGTCTCTAAAAGTCGTGTTTGTCAGTCCAACACCCACAAATATTCACTTCAATTTGATAGAAAACAGGAAAGCAGGACATCTGAATATTTGACAGGCTGGAAAAATCAATGCATTCATAATTTAATCTAAGTAACACTCCATAGACGTATTTGCATCAAGATATGCCTTCAGGGCAGAAAGAAGAACTCAAAAAGCCGAATCAGATATGTTTATACTGTTGGACATATTGATGCGTTTATGTTGACATTGCTTCTTGTTGCCGCTAGTGAAGATGGGTCTATATTTTTTCGTCTTGCATAACATGTGAATACTCAGGTCAGTACTTGAGTGTACTTTCCAGCACTGCCTTTTATAGCTGTTGTGTCAAACTCCATTTTAGCTGGCAAACAAACATTCCTATCCTTGTATGGCTTCAGCACCCAACTCCACCAACCATGTGTTTCTGCTTGAATCCCGATGCAGTCGATCCACCATGTGTTTCTGCTTGAATCCCGATGCAGTCGATCCACCATGTGTTTCTGCTTGAATCCCGATGCAGTCGATCCACCATGTGTTTCTGCTTGAATCCCGATGCAGTCGATCCACCATGTGTTTCTGCTTGAATCCCGATGCAGTCGATCCACCATGTGTTTCTGCTTGAATCCCGATGCAGTCGATCCACCATGTGTTTCTGCTTGAATCCCGATGCAGTCGATCCACCATGTGTTTCTGCTTGAATCCCGATGCAGTCGATCCACCATGTGTTTCTGCTTGAATCCCGATGCAGTCGATCCACCATGTGTTTCTGCTTGAATCCCGATGCAGTCGATCCACCGACAATTAGGGTTGCCAGAAACTGACCATGATCAAATCGATTATTTCGGCAGCCCTGGCGAATAATAATCGATTATTCGACCGACAACCCATGTTCATCTTTACGGCCCGTCCACACTACAGCGTCGACAGCGTCGAAAACTCCAATCTGCCCATTCACTTTGAATGGGGTGACGTCACGTTGCCTCGCTTTTTCGCCGAACTGAATTGTGGGTAGCAGAGCGGTCCGTCTCCGCCGTTTCCGGCGTAGCCAGCGCCAGCCAATCAAATCCCGTTTCTGAAAATCTGACAGCTGTAGCCGTAGCCAATCAAACCGCGTCTAAGCTGGGAGAGATATTCCGCCGTTCATTTCTATATTTCAACTTAACTATCACCGTAGCGATCACCTGGTTTTGTATGACCAGGCCCTCTTCACCTACCGGGATACAAACCGGAGGAACCAGCATGGAGGGAGGTGGCAGAGACAGTGGGGGAAACTGGTAGGTTTTCGCCTGTTTGGGGAGTTTATATATATATTGCTCCCATAAAATCCCCGGGGGTTTTTTGCTTTGTATGTCGGGGGCGGGAGATTCATGTGATTGGTTGTTGGTCGTGTTGCTTGAATAAAATCCCCAAGCTCCAGACACGCCCAGCTCCAAGCTTTTTTTGAAGCTGTAGTGTGGACGCTCCGTGAGTCGCACGTGTGAGGGGGGTGGGGTCGGTGTGTAGCTGCTGCAGCAGCAGTCTGCTCTGCACGCAGGCTTCCTCCAAGTTTACAGTAAAACAAACTGGTGGTGTGACCAATGGCCATTTACAATTATTAATACTATTACTACTATTAGCATATATATATATATATATATATATATATATATATATTTTGGTTGAAACTAAGCCATAAAAAAAAAAAACATAAAAAAAATATATATATATATAAAATCGATTTTTAAAAATAATATTCGATTATGGAGACTGTAGCGAATAATCGAATAATCGCTGGCATCCCTACCGACAATGTGTTTCTCCTTGAACCCCGATGCAGTCGAACCACCAACAAGCTACTGCTGCACAATATCCTGCATCTAGTAGTTTATTTACATGCAGCTCAGTATTACCTAACCATGCCCTGGTCCGTCCATTCCTCACATGGTCGATGCCTGCAGGAGGCGTGTGGCGCAGTGGGTTGTGCGTTGGTGGTGGGATCAGGGGTTCAAACCCCACTGCAGTCAGCATGTGGTTGTGTCCCTGAGACACTTCACCCCAAAGTGCTCCTGTGGGGATTGCCCACAGTGTTGAGTATGTAAGTCGCTTTGGATAAAAGCGACTTACAAGTGACGTGTAATGTAAACTAAATAAATGCTGGCTTTAAAAATCTGCTCAGTTCAGGGTTGATGAAACGACTCTTTAGCACCAATTTAAAAACCGTCATATCTGTGTTTATGCATCCTGCGTCAATCAAGGAGATGCACAAGTAGAAATCGAGACATCCTTTGGGCAGCCCAGTGCATTTCGTGTCGGTCCATCAGTGGCAGAGTTGTGTGTCTGAGTTCTGGCTCCGGCTGAGACCCAGAGATCCAGCCTTGTATGGTCACTCAGTCCTGGGAGGAAGGACACTGACGCTTCCTCTCTCGGGAAACCTTCCAGCAGACCATGTGCTCCCAGGGGACGAGACTAGTGCTCACATTATCCCGCAAAACAGACCACGCTTCTATCGAAAGACGTTCTGTGTTATCAGCGGGCTAGAGTGCACTGAACTACAGGAGATGGAACATGTATTATGTTCAATTATTTGAAAGGACTCTTGCTACTTGTTAGTTGAATTGGTCACACGCTTTGTTCTGGGACATTTCCTTCAGCTCCCTAACATGCGTCTTTGTCCTGTACTTGATGTCCTTTCTGTGTCTTGGTGAAAGTGGCCATTGTTGTTCTCCGTCTGCAGCTGCATGTCACTGTTCCTCCCAAGATATCTTACTCGTAGAACAAGTCTTGAGATATGTGAAGGATGATTGTTATTTGTCTTGGCGTCACGCGACCTGTTGACAAACTAGTTATCTTCCGTCATGTTAAAAGCATCAATCATTGGTTTGCGTATTTTCTTTTAAAGGACAAAGGTCAACCTGTTGTCATTCCAGCTTCTCAAATGTCAATATGTTCTAGTTTCCTTACTCCTCTGACAATTTGAATTGTTCTTTTAGGCTTTCTAGAAAATAGGACATTTTCAGAAAGCCATCTTGGGCTTTTATACGATTTCTGACATTAGTATAGACCATCACACAACTCGGAGATACATCAAGAAACCAAGCAACGGATTAAACAAAAATAAAACGTGCAGACTGAAAACGTATCTGTTTCAACTTGGACAATTAAACCTCGTTACTTTTGTATGTACTTGCATTTCAAATGGTTCGTCCTGCTCGCAGAATCTTCCCTGTCCGTGTACGCCTGTCCTTTCGTCGTGCATCCCCGTGTTGGTAAGCGTCTTTAATCATTCAAAACGCTTGTGTTGTATCCCTGCAGGCGTGGCAGATGGAGTGGGCGGCTGGCGGGACTATGGAGTGGACCCGTCTCAGTTCTCGGGGACGCTGATGAAGACGTGTGAGCGGCTGGTGAAGGAGGGCCGCTTCGTCCCCAGTAACCCGGTGGGGGTCCTCACCAGAAGCTACTACGAGCTGCTGCAGAACAAAGTGCCGCTGCTGGGTGAGCAACGAGAGTCTCCTCCACCCGTTCAGAACACACACTAAAGAAGGCAGGACACTCAAAATGATGTAGTTAGGATACGAATACAGCAGAGACATTATTGCTGATTTGAATAGACGTCTATGGTTTTATAAACAAGGTCTCCTTCCTTTCTATTTGTATTAAAGTACTTCAGTCAGCAGGATCTGGCACTCCTCTCACCTCTCAGGGGTATTTAGTAGGGATGTAACGATATACCGAATATATTATAATATTAATATATAATATTTTTTTTATTTTTTATTTGAAACACTTTTTTTTGTATCAAACCTTTATTGAACCAGGTGGTCCCATTGAGATAATCGATCTCTTTTTCAAGGGTGTTATGCCGTGTGTGCATGCACCTCGCGGGAGCGCGCACAGCGTAAAGCAAAACCTCCCAGACATGTGTTGATCTGTACGGTTTGGAAACTATATCATTTCCTTTTGGAGGGCAGCATAACACGAGAGCCTCGCTGCGGGGAAACGTTGCCGCTGTTCCGAGTTTGTTCTAATCTGTCAAAATGACTGCTTTCAGATTTTTCTGTCATTGTTAAATAAAATATTCGGTTAACGCGACCACTGCTGTCCCGGCAACCTCAGTACCAAGCGAGAGAGTTCTTTCCAGAGCATCCCAGCTTATAAATACCTGGAGATGTGGACATTCTCATATTCCTAAAACCTGTCTGATGATGCTGAGTGAGTGAGTTTGAGTTGAGCTACTTGAAAAACTAAAGTGACACTTGATTTATTTTATTGCTGGGTCTGATTATTAAATGTTTATTTGTGAGATGCAGTGGCACAAAGAAAATGCCTGCTTTGTTTGGTAGTACTAGTAGGTACTACAAACACACTGGTTTTCTTGTTTCTGTGACTTTGTTTTTGATACTTTAAAATACTGCTATCCGACTAAAGTGCTGTTCAAATCAGATTTATTATTTAATAAAGAAACATTTTCCGAGTTAAAAAAAAAGGTTATTGAAAAATAAATGTGATTGATTATTATTCAATATCGCGATAAATACCGTACCGTGGACTTGTTATCGCGATATTATCGCACCGTGAGTTTTTGGTATCGTTACATCCCTAGTCTTTAGTGTGTTCAGAAGTGGGGTCATGTGAGGTGACTTATTAATACGCCGCCTAGTTTGGAGACACAGACGGAACAAATAAAAGCTTTTGCATCCATGCAGTATCTTCTAAGTGTAATCTCCTGCAGGCAGAAGTATCCTCACGCAACCCCGCTGTAAAACCAAAGCTCTGAAACATCCATGCAGTCAGAGCTCTCCGTTCAGGGTTAGCGTGTTTGTCCCGCCTGTCTAAGTTCAGTGTCGGCTGGACACGGATTCTTACATGGTGAGTCAGAACAGCCCGATCCTATTAAGAAGTCCCGGGAATGTCCCGAGTCCCGACCTGCCCCTGGGAGCCCTAACCTCCCTCACAACAAAGCACCAACACTCGCTGGATCAACGTGTCTTCCTCTGCGAGTGTCAGTACTTTTCCAGCCCGTCGTCACATGTGCAGCGGGGGAACAGCTCTGTATTGTGCAGCTGGAGCACCGCAGAGTTATTGTGCTGCTGCAGAGAAAACAGGAGAGAGGGGGAGTGAGTCACCGAGCGCGAGGGGCTTCAAGGTTGATCCCAGAGCGTGTTTTGGTTCAGAGGATGAGTCACCGGCAGGGCGTGGCTGCTCCCTGCCCCGCTGCTGGTTCTGCTCGGGAGCACAACTCCACGCTGATTGTGGAATGTCAAGTGTGTGTATTCAGGCTCCAGACTTTTAGGGTTTGTTTCCATAAACGGAGAGAAAGCGGCTCAGATATGTAGCTGTAGAAAGCTTGGAGGGAAAGACTCGTCTGACACGTGACACACTCGGGAAAGGAATTATAAGAAAGGGTTTTCTCTATGCAACATTCTAACTGAAACGAGGTTTAAAGTGTTAAACTCTGATATGCGAATGGGGAGACTCGTAACATATCAAGTTTAAAGGATGGTTGCAGCTTTGTTTCCATCAGGCACTGAAGAGAAACTTATTCAAAGTATAACACTTCTGCAGTAACATTTACAGAAATGACCACATTGAGTCATAGATGTTGTCTAGGTGTGTACTTCCGGTTGCTCTCCTCTAATAGTGTCGTATCTCCCACACCTAAATGTCAATACTTGCAACTCGACATGGTTGAAGCCAACATGAAAATATAACACACAAAAAGTTCTCCAACACCACATTAGCAAATGTTCTGTGGTTTAGCTTTTGTATTCGTCGAGAGCCAGCTGACGATTTGCATTTCATTTTCAGAATATTTGCATTTAAATATAAAATAAACGTGTGTGTGTGTGTGTGTGCAGGCAGCAGCACGGCCTGCCTCGTGGTTCTGGACCGGCGGAGCCACCGTCTGCACACGGCTAACCTCGGGGACTCTGGGTTCCTGGTGGTGCGGGGGGGGGAGGTGGTGCATCGCTCCGACGAGCAGCAGCACTACTTCAACACGCCCTTCCAGCTGTCCATCGCCCCCCCGGGAGCCGAGGGGGCCGTGCTGAGCGACAGGTGAGACACACACACACACACACACACACACACACACACACACACACACCTGAATACACCTCGTGAGGATCAGATTACTTCATTTGATGGAAGGATAAATCAATAGGATGGATTTTTACATTTGAACTTTCTTCTGTGAAGCAGTCACGTTTGTTTGTAGGCCAACATTTATCTGCAGCTATACTATACCTGATTATTTTAACACATTTCTAGCTTTTTGGCAAATATTGTGCTCACTGAAAATTGCACAAGTCTTTATTGCAATTTCCATGGACCATTAACTGGTATCGAGAGTCGTTGGTACTAACTTCTTCATTCTGGTATCAAGATTTAAAGGCTTTATTGTGATGTATTCAAAACCGCTACACTGTAGGGTTTGGCCATGAAAGCCCCAACAATGCAACATACTAACAGCGCAAGAGACACGCCAGCGGCAGGACACCTTGTCCCTGGCGTGTCTCTGTGCATGTCTGCAGTGTTGTGGTGCAGCTCTGCAGACGTCAGGACGCTTCCAGGCTGAGCGATGGACGTCTGCCAAGCTTCTCGTCTCTAAACCCGGTCAAAGTCTGAGAGCGACAAACCGCTGAGTTCACAGGCAGCCGCTCAGACGCCTTCACTCAGACTGACTGCTCAGACAAGATTATGATGAGCCTCTTAAAAGCAGCACAAGAGGAACCTGAAGTGCATGCGCAGAATGAGTGTTATTATCATTTGAGCACTTCAGTTGAAGGGCTTACCCCCTCAGAGATTAACAGCAGATTAATCTTTCAATCCTGAAGGACTAAGTGAGCAGTCACATTTAAATACATATCTTTGGGTAT
Organism: Pseudochaenichthys georgianus; assembly: GCF_902827115.2. Taxonomy (NCBI): domain Eukaryota; kingdom Metazoa; phylum Chordata; class Actinopteri; order Perciformes; family Channichthyidae; genus Pseudochaenichthys; species Pseudochaenichthys georgianus. The sequence goes on along the minus strand of NC_047511.1, from coordinate 45,163,122 downwards.
TAGACCAGAGAAACAGGTTACTTTGAGGAATTGGGACAGACATTTTTCATTATGTGTGTGAGTGAACACAGGGATTTTAGCCTCTGCAGACCATTGACATGCACTAGAGCCTATCGAACACTACAGGGGAGAGAAAACCCCCGTCAAACCTCTTTAAACCACGTGATGCAGCACATCGGAGAAGGGTTATCTGATAGTTCCACTTGTAAATATACCCATAATGCATCTGCAATGCATGTAGCTACAGGAATGAGACAGTCGTCCCAGGACAGGCTGTTCCTGAGGGATCAGATATATATCCTGATGCAGACGGCCAGGGGGGGGGGGGGGGGTTAGAACATCTTCGTGGAACTGATATTGACACTGACTCTGCGACCAAATCAACTCCATGTGGTGATTCCTTTCATTTGTCCCGCACTCGTTCTCTGTAATTAGGGTGCAGGGTTCTTACGGTCATTACAAAGTCATGGGAAGGGTTTGGAAAAGTCATGGAAATGTAACTAAAGTTGCATCAGATATAATTTATATTTGATCTAATCGCCGAAATAGTAATAACGATAATAAATACTGGATAGTAATGAAACGTAAAATGGCATTTAACTGACGAGGTCTTTTGCCGGTGAGAGATTTGAGTTGCTTCGGCCTGTAGAAGCTAGTCAGCCGACTATTTGATTTGTTTTAGAGGCACATGTTTCAGACCTTATTTTTCCGTGTTAAAATAAACCATTTTCAGTGGTACGCTGAGAAAGAGTAATTTTTTTGGTCATGGAAAATGTGGTAAAGGTCCTGGAGAAGTCAGTGTATGAACCCTGAGGGTGAAATATCAGGAGCCGTTTTGGCGTTCTTTAGATGTTCCCAGAGTAATGTGTGATTATTCCTGGAGGAGAAGCCGGTCAGAGGTTCAGATGGATGCATCGGGTCAGACGGGTCAGGTTTAACAGGAGAGAGAAGCTTAGACGGGAGGAATTAATGCGGTCACAACCTCGCTTTGACGCACTTAGTTTCACAGCCTGTGAGCTGGATGGGTGGAATTACCTCGAGTGTATTCGGTGATTCGTTTTTTTTTTTTTTTTTTAATATGTATCATGGCTTCAGTATAAGCTGCTGGGACTCCCGTGTGTGTGTGTGTGTGTGTGTGTGTGTGTGTGTGTGTGTGTGTGTGTGTGTGTGTGTGTGTGTGTGTGTGTGTGTGTGTGTGTGTGTGTGTGTGTGTGTGTGTGTGTGTGTGTGTGTGTGTGTGTGTGTGTGTGTGTGTGTGTGTGTGGTGTGTGTGTGTGTGTGTGTGTGTGTGTGTGTGTGTGTGTCCTAGCATTACCATCCTTGTGGGGACCAACATCTGTTTACAGAGTCACGTGTGGGGACTCGCCTCCCTTATGGGGACATAATGGAGGAATCATTAATTTTAGGGTTAGGTGTGTTAAGGTTAGGATAAGTCTCCAGGAAATGCATGCAAGTCAATGTAATGTCCCCTGAAGTGAAGTATACATGGTGTGTTCTGTGTGTAGTCCGGAGGCGGCGGACAGCTCTTCGTTCGACGTGCAGCTCGGAGACATCATCCTCACGGCGAGCGACGGCCTCTTCGACAACATGCCCGACTACATGATCCTGCAGGAGCTCAAGAAACTCAAGGTGAGGACAACGGGATGAAAGGTGGATGTGGAATCAGCAATATGACGCGTGTAGTCATTTACAGATGGGTTTAAGCATGTGGGTTTATTTATATACATGTATACGCAGGTTTTAAGGTTGTTGTTGAACCAGAAATGTTTGACAAAAGTCATGTTACTCGTGTAGGTATATATAAATATTGTTTAGTAGTAGAGTACAGTCACTAAGTATATTTACTTTTACGAGGAAAATTCGTACCTACTTTAACTTTTTTAGGTTGTGTCACAGTTACGAGAGCCACACATCTACATTGGTATTACTCATATTTTACACTATAATATATAAACATTGTAGGAATTACATATATTCATGTTGCTCTGCTGGAGGAGCCTGGGACTGTGCACATGACAATAAAGCTTTGAATCTTGAATTGAATGATGGATCTTCATGCCTGTGTGTTTCTGCTCCTCAGAACACGAACATCGAGAGCGTTCAGCAGACGGCGCGCAGCATCGCCGAGCAGGCCCACGTCCTGGCGTACGATCCAAACTACATGTCGCCTTTCGCTCAGTTCGCCTGCGACAACGGCCTCAACGTGAGAGGTACGTGCGACAGCTGTAATATAAACAACACTCGTATGACGTGAAGTCATGTGACCGTGCTGTAGTTCCTTTTATAGCCCAACATTAGCCTCCTTTAGCTTAGCGGTGGTGACGTGAAGTCATGTGACCGTGCTGTAGTTCCTTTATAGCCCAACATTAGCCTCCTTTAGCTTAGCGGTGGTGACGTGAAGTCATGTGACCGTGCTGTAGTTCCTTCATAGCCCAACATTAGCCACCTTTAGCTTAGCGGTGGTGACGTGAAGTCATGTGACCGTGCTGTAGTTCCTTCATAGCCCAACATTAGCCACCTTTAGCTTAGCAGTGGTGACGTGAAGTCATGTGACCGTGCTGTAGTTCCTTTATAGCCCAACATTAGCCACCTTTAGCTTAGCGGTGGTGACGTGAAGTCATGTGACCGTGCTGTAGTTCCTTCATAGCCCAACATTAGCCACCTTTAGCTTAGCGGTGGTGACGTGAAGTCATGTGACCGTGCTGTAGTTCCTTCATAGCCCAACATTAGCCACCTTTAGCTTAGCGGTGGTGACGTGAAGTCATGTGACCGTGCTGTAGTTCCTTTTATAGCCCAACATTAGCCTCCTTTAGCTTAGCGGTGGTGACGTGAAGTCATGTGACCGTGCTGTAGTTCCTTTATAGCCCAACATTAGCCTCCTTTAGCTTAGCGGTGGTGACGTGAAGTCATGTGACCGTGCTGTAGTTCCTTCATAGCCCAACATTAGCCACCTTTAGCTTAGCGGTGGTGACGTGAAGTCATGTGACCGTGCTGTAGTTCCTTCATAGCCCAACATTAGCCACCTTTAGCTTAGCGGTGGTGATGTGAAGTCATGTGACCGTGCTGTAGTTCCTTCATAGCCCAACATTAGCCACCTTTAGCTTAGCGGTGGTGATGTGAAGTCATGTGACCGTGCTGTAGTTCCTTCATAGCCCAACATTAGCCGCCTTTAGCTTAGCGGTGGTGACGTGAAGTCATGTGACCGTGCTGTAGTTCCTTTATAGCCCAACATTAGCTGCCTTTAGCTTAGCGGTGGTGACGTGAAGTCATGTGACCTTGCTGTAGTTCCTTTATAGCCCAACATTAGCCTCCTTTAGCTTAGCGGTGGTGACGTGAAGTCATGTGACCGTGCTGTAGTTCCTTTATAGCCCAACATTAGCCACCTTTAGCTTAGCGGTGGTGACGTGAAGTGATCGTGCTGTAGTTCCTTCATAGCCCAACATTAGCCACCTTTAGCTTAGCGGTGGTGACGTGAAGTCATGTGACCGTGCTGTAGTTCCTTCATAGCCCAACATTAGCCACCTTTAGCTTAGCGGTGGTGACGTGAAGTGATCGTGCTGTAGTTCCTTCATAGCCCAACATTAGCCACCTTTAGCTTAGCGGTGGTGACGTGAAGTCATGTGACCGTGCTGTAGTTCCTTCATAGCCCAACATTAGCCACCTTTAGCTTAGCGGTGGTGACGTGAAGTCATGTGACCGTGCTGTAGTTCCTTTATAGCCCAACATTAGCTTTTAACTTAAAAAATTCTAAGTTGTGTTAAAATGTGGAGATTATCCTGCTGATGAAAACATATAAGTATCATAAACGTCGAGATTATTATCTGAAATAAACCAAAATCAAATAGAGAAATCAAATTAGCTTTTTGTAGAGGGCACCAGTCAGATGCTGCCTTCAGGGTCCGCTACAGAAATAAGACATCCCTCCACCACTCTATTGTACATGCATGTTTTCTCCAAACACCCTAACAGATGTGTTTGTGTGCAGGGGGAAAGCCTGATGACATCACAGTGCTGCTCTCTATAGTGGCTGAATACACCGACTAGAGTCTGCAGCTGATGGACTGCTTTGAATCCTGCTGGCCAGGATGAAGGACAGATTCTTCCCAGCATGCACTGGCTCTCCAGCTGACCCCCCAGAAAGACTCTTCTCCGGAGAGAGGCTGGATAACAGAGGGGGGGGCAGAGGACAGACACTGGGACCGGCTGCTGAGTGTAATCCTTTTCCCGAGGATCAGCAGACGAGGATAAACGGTGTCTGATGGGGGTTTGTTGGGAGGAGGGTCAGACGGACGGCGTTCGACTGTTAAAGGTGCTCCATGTCAGTGGAGATCTGCACAGGAGGCGGCAGCGTCGGGAAGGGATGCACCGATTGGGAAAGTCTGCGCTAAATCAATGTTTTTGTGCCAGGGAAACAACAACACCTTGGTCATGAAACAGCCCTTCATAATCTTTCACTGCCAACAACTTAAACCAACAGTCTTCATCTACTGGAAAGATATTATTTCCCTCTTCTCATTTTAAGCCATTTTATCTGGTAAAACATTACTATAAATGTAACAAACATAATCTTACCCTCTCTGCTGCATAGCACTGGATAACAGAGGACATGGTATCTCTAATATTCACGTTGCATTTCACAAAAGAAACACATCTTACAAACTGCATGTCTCAAGACGGTGTAATTCACGCTCAGCCGTCATGTTCCCCCATTTTTATTTGTCAAAAGGACGTGTACCTAGTAGGGCTGTGCGATTATGGCAAAAACCATAATCACGATTATCTTTGGTCAATAATTGATATCACGATTATAAAAACACGATTATCCATCTACTTCCACTTACATACATTTATTGAAAAATATGAACAGTTTTTAACAGTTGATTACCCGGAACTTTACGTATAATTCAACTGAAAAACCAATAAAAAAAATAATTTGACAAAGAAATAAGTACATTTTTATTTAATTTTTATAAAAATAATAATCGTTTTATTTCGATTACGTTGTTTTCGTAATCGTTGCAAGCCAACATCGAGATTAAAATACGATTAATTGCACAGCCCTAGTACCTAGAATAAAAACATGACAAAATGAATGCAACACAACGGATAAACCGATTCGGTTCGCAACCGAGTGTGAAGCGGCTGGGATGAGGATCAGCACCTCCAAATCTGAGGCCATGGTTCTCAGCAGGAAACCGATGGACTGTCCACTCCAAGTAGGGAATGAGTCCTTACCCCAAGTGAAGGAGTTCAAGTATCTCGGGTCTTGTTCTCGAGTGAGGGAACAATGGAGCGTGAGATGGGCCGGAGAGTCGGAGCAGCGGGAGCGGTACTGCAGTCGCTTTACCGCACCGTTGTGACGAAAAGGGAGCTGAGCCGGAAGGCAAAGCTCTCTGTCTACCGGGCCATTTTCATTCCTACCCTCACCTACGGTCATGAAGGATGGATCATGACCGAAAGAACGAGATCGCGGATACAAGCGGCCGAGATGGGTTTCCTCCGCCGGGTGGCTGGTGTCTCCCTTAGGGATAAGGTGAGAAGTTCGGTCATCAGGGAGGGACTCGGAGTTGAGCCGCTCCTCCTTCGCGTCGAAAGGAGCCAGTTGAGGTGGTTCGGGCACCTAGTTAGGATGCCACCTGGGCGCCTCCCTAGGGAGGTGTTCCAGGCACGTCCAGCTGGGAAGAGACCGAGGGGTAGGCGAATGTTTAAAAGTAGGACGTGTGCTGTTCTGGGATGTTTTGTAAGATATACAAAAAAGACATCTCTGCGTCTGTGGTGGGTTTCCAACAAGACGAGCTGGGATTGCACACATTTTGTTACTTCATGTTTAAAACAAGGATTTTATATTCAGGAAGTCTGACGCCCACCCTTTGAAGCCGCGGCTGCTGCTGGAGTCTGGGTTTCTGAGGATGTTTCCACTGGGCTGGATTTGGCCGTAGAAACGCACAAAGCTTGAGAAGCATATCGGAAAATCTCGTTTATTTTTGTATTCTCTGTTCAGTGGGATTTAATTCAGATTTAGAAACGTTCTTGTTCTCTCCCTCCTTCTGTAGAGCTGACGGCACGTTGGGAAGGTTTCATGTGAGGATTGGGCTGTGTGTTTCATAGATGTATACAGAGGAGCCTTAGAGCCACATGTGAAAATGTGTTTCTTAATTTAGACTTTTGAAGTTCAGAATTCTGACTTTTTACAGACATTCAGACATTGAACTTTCTTTTCATAACTTAAGACTTTAAACTCTCAACTATAGACTTTAAACTCACAACTATAGACTTTAAACTCACAACTATAGACTTTAAACTCACAACTATAGACTTTAAACTCACAACTATAGACTTTAAACTCACAACTTAAGACTTTAAACTCACAACTATAGACTTTAAACTCACAACTATAGACTTTAAACTCACAACTATAGACTTTAAACTCACAACTTAAGACTTTAAACTCACAACTATAGACTTTAAACTCACAACTTAAGACTTTAAACTCACAACTATAGACTTTAAACTCACAACTTAAGACTTTAAACTCTCAACTTAAGACTTTATACTCACAATTTTGACTTTCAACTTAAATTATGACTCGACTCAACTCAAAAATTGCCACTTTATTCTTAGAAGTTGGATTTGAAACTCAAATTTCTGGGTTTAAATTCAGAATCTGGTCTTTAAACTTAAAACTCAGAATCCTGAATCTCTTAAATGTGGACCCTTAACTCAAAATGCTGACTTCAGACGTTTAACTCGGACTTAAAAATCATAATTTGACTTGAAACTCAAAATCCAGACTTTGTTCTTTAAAATTCAGACTTAAAACTCAGAATTCACACTTTAAACTTCATTTCCTGAATTCAAATGAAATGTTTACATGTGGCCCGTATCCTCTCCGGTAGATGTGGGCTCTCCGTCTAACTCTGCCACCGTTTAAATACTTCTTATTGAAACCCATATGTTGTGTAACGTTATAAAGACGTGCCTTGTGTCAGGTGTGTCGACACGTCACACGCTCATAAATCCTAAAAGCCCGACTTTGTGCCAGGCGCAGGAAACCTAAAACTGTTATAAGTAGCCATAGACAGATTACCCATCATGCACTGCTGTCTTAACAACACATATAAGACCACATCCTGAATTCTGCTTCCTCGCTAAGAGTCGGGAGGCGCTTAGGAATAGTGATGAAGCCATTTGGAGTCCTCCCTGTGGATCTGTTACAATCTGTTTCCTACTGTATGTGACTAACTCCCACTGAAGGGTCATTTTGTGATGAGGCTGATGGGCACGGAAGAGCAGTGAACGTTAAAAAAAGTTGTTTTTTTAAAAGGTATTTTAAATACGTTTCAACCTGGACCTTGTGAGCCAATGTCAAAGTGACTTCTAATTGGGTAAGGGCTGCGATTTAATCATTTTTCTTCGATGAACGTCCGGTAAAAGTTGTTTTTCTTCTACATAAATTGATATTATTAGTGTCTGACAACATGGTAAACACGACCCTACAGAGAAATATACATGTTCTCTTTACTTCCGTGTTAGTCTCACTCGGAAATGTCTCGTTCTGTAAGTTTGCGTCAAAATAAACGTGATATTTGGCAATGATATGTCAAATCTAAATATCTCACTTTCTGTAACAGAGGTAAAGGAAACAGTTTAATTTCTCCGTAGTGTCCTTTATATAATGTTGTCAGACACTTGTAATAATCTGAGCAGTACATTTATTCAAATACCATTCTCAAGTAATGTTTATATACTTTACCTGAGTATTTCCATTTAACACTCCCACTCAATCGGGTCGGTGTGAACGCAGACCTCTGAAGAGAACTAAACAACCGGACTCTGGTCCGCTGAAAGAGGTGGTCTCGGAGCGCTGCTTGCGGACTCTGGAGCGGTTCATCGCTGGTGTGAACGCAGTCCGCACCGAAACATAGGAAGCGTATATTTACGAGTCACAAGAACGTGGATATCTTCAAAAATCTTTAGCGAAAGAGTCTTTCACGACATCCGCGGCTGTTTAAAGAGTGAAGCAGAATGAAGTGTTGAACAGTGTCGTGTGAAGTAGCAATTCTCCGTCAGCTACATAACAGTAAGAACACCTGTCGTCAGGGAAACGCCCTCCTGACTGCAGAACGTCTCTCATGTGTTATAATGTTTTTAATGGACGTTGTCTGATTATAATCATATGCGCGGGCCGCTAGCGTCTGTTGATCTCCAGACTAACAGCTGCATGAGAATAACCTGCCGATGCTCCATGGCGGAGGCTCCGGGAGAAATGGCCTGGATTTGCGTTTTTACCCCCTTGATGTCTGACCAATGGGTGAACAGCATTTCCGAGCACATGACTTGTGTTTAAAGTTTACAGTCCGTTTGAGTTTTGCCGTGTGAACGCAAACCAAACCTTCTGGGAAATGAAACATTAAGATACCTTATCGCAGGTAAGTGATATAAACAGGACGATGTAATGTATGTAAAGCTTTGAAGGAGCCGTTCTGCACACCAAGTACCTTCTTTCAGCTCGATCGTGGCTCATTTGAAATGATGAGTATTTTCGTACAAAAGTATTTCTATTTTACTAAAGTCAAGGATCTGAGAACTTCTTCCACTTCGAGCAAAGGATTACGATGCATTCTTTAACGCCTCGCCAGTTACAGACATGTCCAAATGAAATAACGTCCAGGTTGAAAAAGTATTTCCCTTTTCTTTAAATATATTTGAGGACAATCGGCGTCTCTCCCTGCCTGCCGCCGCTACCCTTTGTTACAAGCGGAGCCGTGTCTGAACATGTGTCTGCGAGCGCAGGTCAATGCAAAGAACCTTTCTCTGATCTGTACAATATTTAAATAAAGAGTATAGTATTTATTAAGCCGGTGTTTGTCTTCTTTCCTTGATGCTCGAGGGATGCTTCTTTCTCCATGATGGATAGTCACACGCTACCAGGGTTTAACTCGCTGATCTCCGTGGTTAAATGCTTAAGAAGTGTGTGTGTGTGTCTCTGTGTGTGTGTGTCTCTGGGTGGGTCTGTGTGTATCTCTGTGTGTGTGTCTCCGTGTGTGTGTCTCCGTGTGTGTGTGTATCTCCGTGTGTATGTGTCTCCGTGTGTGTGTGTGTGTGTGTGTCTCCGTATGTGTGTGTATCTCCGTGTCTGTGTGTTTATCTCCGTGTGTGTGTGTGTCTCTGTGTGTGTGTCTCCGTCTGTGTGTGTTTCTCTGTGTGTATGTGTCTCTGTGTGTGCGTCTCCTTATGTATCTCCATGTGTGTCTGTGTGTGTGTGTGTGTGTGTGTGTGTGTGTGTGTGTATCTCCTTATGTATCTCCGTGTGTGTGTGTGTGTGTGTGTGTCCCGTGTCCGTGTGTGTATCTCCTTATGTATCTCTGTGTGTGTGTGTGTGTGTGTGTGTGTGTGTGTGTGTGTGTGTGTGTGTGTGTGTGTGTGTGTGTGTGTGTGTCTCCGTTTGTGTGCGTGCCCAAATTCCTCAGACATGACGCACTCCCATCAGGTGTGGCATCTTCAGGCTGAGGTAATGTTTTCTCAGACGAACCCAAATGTAGAAATAGTTATTCTAGCATTCTCTACAACGCCCATGTCTATAATTAAGATCAGCTGATTGTATCGTTAGGAGAGATAATGGCACTGTATAATTATTGGGATAGGCACTTGTTAATATTGATTCTGCTTTAAAACAATTACTCTGGGGTTTTTCTAGAAATCTGAACTTGTTTATAAGATATATAAATTCTTAAACGACAAGTCGAAGCTCCGTAAAAACAAAACGCTCAGTTTGACACCATTTTCATATTTCTGGAATAATTTGAGGAACAGAAATATATATATATAACATCAGTTATCATAACACTAAATAACTTCTCTGGTAATCAGTGTTTTATAATTCCCATAGTTGCAATATTATCTTTTTAAATTGCATGATAATAAGATACTCTTAAGTGTTTGCTTTAGTCACCGTGTTTTACTAAATTAAATCCATGCAATATTTGTAAAAAAACGTGCTTAAAAGTACGAAAAATAACTAAATCAATGCAGAATTTGTTGCAAAAACGTATAAAATAACCACGTAATAACCGTATTAAATGCATTATGCGCTGTCCCAACAATCAAGATGATATTATAAAGTGAGGCTAAAACAATGTCAGTGGGTGACCAGCAATTATAAAGAATTATGATATTTACTGTAGGAGCCGCATTTAAGTTAATTTTGATTTATTTGAAACCGTTATTAATGCACTTTTCTGTTTCAGTGAGAGGGCAGCAGGGCTCAGGTGAAGGGGGCGGGGCTTTAAGTTGGAGGTGCGGTGTGTGTGCAGGGCAGCAGCAATACCGTCATTGACACGCAGACGCGACCTTATGCTGAGTAGAGGACAGATTATTAGGATCTGCTGTTTAAGTTTATGTTAAATATTGTTTTCGTATTTTGTTTTGCTGGAAATAAACCTTGAAAAGCAACAGAAACGTCCGGTGGGTTGTGCACTGCGAGTCTGACACTGCGTCCGAGCCCCAAGCTCTACATGTGGCCAAGAACATTAACTGTTGAGGTGAAGGTTACAAGACAAACCTTTCGGGATTTTGGCCACTACATTTACCTTATTTACTGCTTTATGGTGATTGTATTAAAGCCTTATAACTATAATCAGACTGTTCAATAAGCAGATTTTAATGCATTATAATAATAATAGATTTAATTTGTTAGCGCTTTTACAGGTGCTCAAAGACGCTTTACAGATATAGCGAAAAGAACAACAAATAAATATATAGTTAAAGTCAAATAATACAAAAACGATCACACATTAAAAGCCGGATTGAAGAGGTGAGTTTTTTTATAAGTACGTTTATAGAACCGTTTTCATCCCCTACATTTCACAGACTGAAATTGTGAATAATAAATACATTTATTCATTCTTTTATAAATAATTATTCTACATTTCCGATGGAACATTTTTCGGGAAACTCTTCTGTTTAAAACCGGTTTGAACACTTCAGCTAACATGCTTACAAATCTATAAATAAATCAGGTTGGATGTCCTACTGTCGTCAGAGTGTCGGGCTCCTCGTCATCATCACATCTTCCTCCTCAGCCTCCTCTTCATCGCTGCAACACGCCAGCACAGGAAGTCCCTCCCCTGATTCTGGGGACTTCTCCCTGAACAGCAGCGAGCAAATCTGAAAAGAAATAAAATGACATGTCAGCGAAATGTTTCAACATAATGAAGCTCAGTACGTTCAACCAGGAAGACCTTCAGCTTGGGATAAAGTACAGGAGCTGAAACTCAGACTTCATCACTAAGGGGTCAAGAAGGGGTTCTCCGTCTTAAAGGACGGAGAACAAGAATCCATTGGTCGATGTGAGCAGAGGTGGGAAGTAGTGGAGTACAAATACTTTGTTACTGTACTTAAGTACATGTTTCTGGTATCAGTACTTTACTCCACGACTTACTTTTCTGACGGCTTTTTACTTTGACTTCTTACATGTTGAACTCAAATACCTGTACTTTCTACTTCTTACATGTTGAACCCAAATACCTGTACTTTCTACTTCTTACATGTTGAACACAAATACCTGTACTTTCTACTTCTTACATGTTGAACACAAATACCTGTACTTTCTACTTCTTACATGTTGAACACAAATACCTGTACTTTCTACTTCTCACATGTTGAACTCAAATACCTGTACTTTCTACTTCTTACATGTTGAACTCAAATACCTGTACTTTCTACTTCTTACATGTTGAACTCAAATACCTGTACTTTCTACTTCTCACATGTTGAACCCAAATACCTGTACTTTCTACTTCTTACATGTTGAACTCAAATACCTGTACTTTCTACTTCTTACATGTTGAACTCAAATACCTGTACTTTCTACTTCTCACATGTTGAACTCAAATACCTGTACTTTCTACTTCTCACATGTTGAACTCAAATACCTGTACTTTCTACTTCTCTCATTTTCCAAACAGCTGGTTCCTTTAGTCTGAATGTGTGTTGGTGCGTGATCATTATTCTTTAGAGTCACTGCGTGCCTATTGGTTGGAACACGATCCGTGTATCCATCACTTCCTGGTCTTCTCTAAAGAAGAGGGACCAATGGAAACGTTGTCATGTTGCCGTTGTTCACCATGGAAACATTCATTAGCTAACAATGACATTATTGTTCTATTAATATAAAGGGAGGTCAGGTACTCTTTAAAGCAGCTGCTAGCTATGGGTACTTTTTACTGAAGTACACTTCAAAGCCTCTTTACTTTGACTTGAGTAAAGAAGTTTAGTGAGTACTTCTACTTTCACCAGAGTACTTTTAAACATTACTCAGTACTTCTACTTGAGTTAAGGGTGTGTGCACTTTTGCCCTCTCTGGCAACAGGAAGCTCTTGTTACCGAGGAGGCAGGAGTGGAGTTGGCCCTCTCCTGATGGTGAGGTTCAGAGAGATGGTGGAGCAGCAGCAGCAGAGCAGGGTCTTCGATGGGGCTGCCCTGGCTGGAGGCCACCAGCTCCATCCCAGCAGGGACAGTAGCTGCCTCACCTGGAGACTCAGGTACAACATCTGCACACCTGCATAAAATCAATTAAGACCTTCATTTAGATTTATGACACTTAAGACATTAGACTTTTTAAGGATGTGCAGAAAAACAGCTTAAATTGCGAGTCGAAAAAGGGCTTTTTGAAGACATTTAAATATAGTTTAAAGACATTTAGCTGCTGCATTTCACTTTCAGTTTGACCTGCACACATACACATATATATACAGTATATTTTAACTATCTCATATCTGTTTATATGTACATTCAGCTGATCAGAGTTTTAGCTTTGTTATTGTGATATAGTTGTATTGATGATGGCTGCTCAGTGTTACCTGGTGGGGGTCCTGGGGGCCACAGCGAGGGTCTCTGCAGGCTGAGAGGGGCTCTCAGAGTCGATCAGAGTGGACAGAACTACGGTGGCCTCCAGGATCATATCCTCCACTGAGAAACACACAGGCCTGCAGACATCAAACACACGCTGAGGGATATCCACCGGGGACAGAAGTACAGTTATATTTTATATATTTAAAAAACACTCAGTTTGGAAAGTCTTTAAGACTGACTTTGGTATTTAAAGAGTCCTCTCCTGCTGATGTTCAGGTTTATATCAGTGTGTAGTGTCTCTACTTTAAAGAGTCCCCTCCTGCTGATGTTCAGGTGTATATCAGTATGTAGTGTCTCTACTTTAAAGAGTCCTCTCCTGCTGATGTTCAGGTTTATATCAGTGTGTAGTGTCTCTACTTTAAAGAGTCCTCTCCTGCTGATGTTCAGGTGTATATCAGTGTGTAGTGTCTCTACTTTAAAGAGTCCTCTCCTGCTGATGTTCAGGTTTATATCAGTGTGTAGTGTCTCTACTTTAAAGAGTCCTCTCCTGCTGATGTTCAGGTGTATATCAGTATGTAGTGTCTCTACTTTAAAGAGTCCTCTCCTGCTGATGTTCAGGTGTATATCAGTATGCAGTGTCTCTACTTTAAAGAGTCCTCTCCTGCTGATGTTCAGGTGTATATCAGTATGTAGTGTCTCTACTTTAAAGAGTCCTCTCCTGCTGATGTTCAGGTGTATATCAGTATGTAGTGTCTCTACTTTAAAGAGTCCTCTCCTGCTGATGTTCAGGTGTATATCAGTATGCAGTGTCTCTACTTTAAAGAGTCCTCTCCTGCTGATGTTCAGGTGTATATCAGTATGCAGTGTCTCTACTTTAAAGAGTCCTCTCCTGCTGATGTTCAGGTGTATATCAGTATGTAGTGTCTCTACTTTAAAGAGTCCTCTCCTGCTGATGTTCAGGTGTATATCAGTATGCAGTGTCTCTACTTTAAAGAGTCCTCTCCTGCTGATGTTCAGGTTTATATCAGTGTGTAGTGTCTCTACTTTAAAGAGTCCTCTCCTGCTGATGTTCAGGTGTATATCAGTATGTAGTGTCTCTACTTTAAAGAGTCCTCTCCTGCTGATGTTCAGGTTTATATCAGTGTGTAGTGTCTCTACTTTAAAGAGTCCTCTCCTGCTGATGTTCAGGTGTATATCAGTATGTAGTGTCTCTACTTTAAAGAGTCCTCTCCTGCTGATGTTCAGGTTTATATCAGTGTGTAGTGTCTCTACTTTAAAGAGTCCTCTCCTGCTGATGTTCAGGTTTATATCAGTGTGTAGTGTCTCTACTTTAAAGAGTCCTCTCCTGCTGATGTTCAGGTGTATATCAGTATGTAGTGTCTCTACTTTAAAGAGTCCTCTCCTGCTGATGTTCAGGTGTATATCAGTATGTAGTGTCTCTACTTTAAAGAGTCCTCTCCTGCTGATGTTCAGGTGTATATCAGTATGTAGTGTCTCTACTTTAAAGAGTCCTCTCCTGCTGATGTTCAGGTGTATATCAGTATGTAGTGTCTCTACTTTAAAGAGTCCTCTCCTGCTGATGTTCAGGTGTATATCAGTATGTAGTGTCTCTACTTTAAAGAGTCCTCTCCTGCTGATGTTCAGGTGTATATCAGTATGTAGCGTCTCTACTTTAAAGAGTCCTCTCCTGCTGATGTTCAGGTGTATATCAGTATGTAGTGTCTCTACTTTAAAGAGTCCTCTCCTGCTGATGTTCAGGTGTATATCAGTATGTAGTGTCTCTACTTTAAAGAGTCCTCTCCTGCTGATGTTCAGGTGTATATCAGTATGTAGTGTCTCTACTTTAAAGAGTCCTCTCCTGCTGATGTTCAGGTGTATATCAGTATGTAGCGTCTCTACTTTAAAGAGTCCTCTCCTGCTGATGTTCAGGTGTATATCAGTATGTAGTGTCTCTACTTTAAAGAGTCCTCTCCTGCTGATGTTCAGGTGTATATCAGCGTGTAGTGTCTCTACTTTAAAGAGTCCTCTCCTGCTGATGTTCAGGTGTATATCAGTATGTAGTGTCTCTACTTTAAAGAGTCCTCTCCTGCTGATGTTCAGGTGTATATCAGTATGTAGTGTCTCTACTTTAAAGAGTCCTCTCCTGCTGATGTTCAGGTGTATATCAGAGTGTAGTGTCTCTACTTTAAAGAGTCCTCTCCTGCTGATGTTCAGGTGTATATCAGTATGTAGTGTCTCTACTTTAAAGAGTCCTCTCAGTCTGCTCTGATTTCTGGCCGACCCTGTTGTGATTGGTCAACCAGCTTAGAGATGTCCCGCCCCTTATTCTATCACGTACAATGTGTTGGAGCGCTAGCCAATAGAAGCGCGAGTGTTACACAGTGATTTAATTTCTATGTTCTGGAAAGGATGTTCTGGGATTTTAGCCCTTGCAGGCCGTTTACATGCACTGAAACCTATATAACCACAGGGAAGGGCTGAAAGCATAATAGGGCCTCTTTAAACTTTACACACACTCACTTTCCTGCAGCACCGAAGTGGACGGACACCGAAAGGCAGTGCGACTCTGCAAAGGACAGTAAACCCTGTAGAAAAAATAACAGCAACAATTCACGTCAGAAAACGGAGACTTGTTTGGTTGTGGGATGTTTTTAAACTTTGAAAGCTTAGCATGTTTACAGTGACTAGGCGAAAGAAACATCTAAATTCTCCAGTGAATTGAGGTCGATTTGACTTTTAAGTCCCGTCTCTAATCCATCCAAACCCAATTTTCCAAAAACGGAAATGAGCAAGACGACTCACAGCAGGGAGTCTCACTGATCAGGGACGAGAGCTAATTCAGGTCGAGTCTGATTACCTGCACTTAAGCTTCTTACACACCATGCTGACACCAAAGAACTGACGCAGACGTCGCCTCACGTCTCTGCGTCTTGGCCATGTGTCGCACTGGAACACACCGCAAAGACTTCAGCCCACGGCCAAGAAGCACGTACGAACTGCACATGCGGGAGTGGCAATACCTCTCCGTACCAGCAGGCGGCGGTAGTGTGTATTCGTCATTCAAAAGAGGCAACAACCGGAAGACAGACTGCGTGATAACCGAGAGAAGAAGAACAGACTGCGTGATAACCGAGAGAAGAAGAACAGACTGCGTGATAACCGAGAGAAGAAGAACAGACTGCGTGATAACCGAGAGAAGAAGAACAGACTGCGTGATAACCGAGAGAAGAAGAACAGACTGCGTGATAACCGAGAGAAGAAGAACAGACTGCGTGATATATACAAACAACAAATAGTGCGTTCCATTGTCACTCTACAGCGAGAAGCTCACGGGGCTTTCCCGAACCTGCGTCGAGAGCTGGAGGTAAATGAAATCTCACATTTGCCTTCTTAATCGTTTGTTTACGTCCATCACTTCCGTTTCGCTTCTCATGCACTGATTCGCTAAGCTGAACAGCCAATCGGAGTGATTTCTTTGGCCGACGGCAACAAGTCGAATCGGCGGCGGAAGGTGTCGGCCGAAAAGACACGACGGTGCGGTACACATCAATCTGAGTAGGGCGACACGACGCTCATCGACGGCCCGACATCTATCGACGCCGAAAATCGTCTCGTGTGTAAGGACCTTCAACAGCCAAGCAGCTCCTTTTGTTCCTTTAAGTCAATACAGAAGAAAGCCATTTAAACTCTGTAACAAATCCATTCGGTGTGTTGAGCACAAAACTCGATTATTAGATTCTTTTTTATTAGGTTTCAATGTTTTGCTGTTTCTCAAAATCAGTTTAGGATTGACTTGAGGCGGCCCTTTAATACAAACACATGCCTACTTGGCTTTAAAGGTAGTCAAACTTCTACAACTCGTAACTTTAATAAAAACATGTATGTGTTAGAGCTGATTGCTCGATGGGCGGTAAAAATATCGACCGCTATTTTGTTAATGGAGTAATTGTTTTAAAAGACAAGTTTATGCAAGAAATGCTGTTTTTAGCCTCGAAAAATGTGGAGATGTTCAGCTTCTCTCTGTTCGATGTTATTAAAGTGAATATTTGGTTTGGATTTAAAAAACAAGACATTTAAAGCCATGGACTTTTTACCATTTTTGGACTTTTAATAGAACAAACTGTGAATCGAGAAGCTAGTCAGCGAATTAATCTGTGATAAAAAAGATTTTAAATATATTTGTTCGGCCCAATTTGTTGCTGTAAGCCAACATATTAGCACATAAATATTACAGTAGTAGTCTCTTACTCTTACTAAACTCTTAAAAAATAAAACTACACGACTTAATCCAGCCTAATTTTTACAGTTTAGTAGTAATAGTTACGTAAACCAGTCAAACACAGATATATGCATTCTCTGCCCCCCACACACACACACACACACACACACACACACACCACACACACACACACACACACACACACACACACACACACACACACACACACACACACACACACACACACACACACACACACACACACACACACACACACCACACACACACACACACACACACACACACACACACACAGAGCCTCCTGTTACCCTGAGCTCCTTGAGACAGAAGGTTATATTCGACTCCACTCCGATCTGAAAGTAGTCAAACTCGTCTGGGTGTAGGGACATCTCCGTGTACATAATCTTCATGTGATCTGTGAAAACATCCTGGAGTCAAATAATATCTGCACGATGTTCTTTAGTGTTTGTAGAAGGATTTCATACGCCGCCATTTCCATATTCAGGTTAAGTTGTCAAGAAAAACAACCACAAAAAACTTAGCCTGTGAATTCTTGGACAAAATGTTGTTTTTCTTGCATGTTCCACATTAATGACTTTACAAACTCTCACACACAACATGTCTAGAGTTTCACCAACGTCTCATATATCCAGTTGTATGCTCACTACTTTACAAACACGTGATTTTCAATAAAACCTATATTCAAAACACTTCTGAAGAAGTCTCACTCTTTTGCACGCTTCCGAAAAAAAGTAATGTGTTAGTGAAGCTTGATAAATTAGACTTTGATTGTATATTTTTCTCAGTATTTTTATTCTTTAATTCAATCTGGAGTCATGCAAGAAAAACAAGAGTGTTTTTCAAGAATTTGAGGTAAAACAGGGTCATCAGGGTGATATACAAATGATCATTTTGTGGGTGATGTATTCTCTTAAATCTAGTAAACTTTTGTCACTCGAGTGGTGCAGTCATGACACATTTTTCTAGGCCAAAGGGAAGGGACTTGTAATTTGGATTATTGCTGAAAAATAATCTCTGTGGCAAACAAACGTTTATGATAATTACAGGTTTAGTTCAGCAGGGTAATCTCCACATATTAACACGACTTTATGATTTCTGAAGTAAAAAGCTAACGTTGGGCTATAAAGGAACTACAGCACGGTCACATGACTTCACGTCACCACCGCTAAGCTAAAGGCGGCTAATGTTGGGCTATAAAGGAACTACAGCACGGTCACATGACTTCACGTCACCAACACTAAGCTAAAGGCGGCTAATGTTGGGCTATAAAGGAACTACAGCACGGTCACATGACTTCACGTCACCGTGGCTAATGTTGGGCTATAAAGGAACTACAGCACGGTCACATGACTTCACGTCACCACCGCTAAGCTAAAGGTGGCTAATGTTGGGCTATAAAGGAACTACAGCACGGTCACATGACTTAACATCACCACCGCTAAGCTAAAGGCGGCTAATGTTGGGCTATAAAGGAACTACAGCACGGTCACATGACTTCACGTCACCAACACTAAGCTAAAGGCGGCTAATGTTGGGCTATAAAGGAACTACAGCACGGTCACATGACTTCACGTCACCGTGGCTAATGTTGGGCTATAAAGGAACTACAGCACGGTCACATGACTTCACGTCACCACCGCTAAGCTAAAGGTGGCTAATGTTGGGCTATAAAGGAACTACAGCACGGTCACATGACTTCACGTCACCAACACTAAGCTAAAGGTGGCTAATGTTGGGCTATAAAGGAACTACAGCACGGTCACATGACTTCACGTCACCACCGCTAAGCTAAAGGAGGCTAATGTTGGGCTATAAAGGAACTACAGCACGGTCACATGACTTCACGTCACCAACACTAAGCTAAAGGTGGCTAATGTTGGGCTATAAAGGAACTACAGCACGGTCACATGACTTCACGTCACCACCGCTAAGCTAGAGGTGGCTAACGTTGGGCTATAAAGGAACTACAGCACGGTCACATGACTTCACGTCACCACCGCTAAGCTAAAGGCGGCTAATGTTGGGCTATAAAGGAACTACAGCACGGTCACATGACTTCACGTCACCACCGCTAAGCTAAAGGCGGCTAATGTTGGGCTATAAAGGAACTACAGCACGGTCACATGACTTCACGTCACCAACACTAAGCTAAAGGCGGCTAATGTTGGGCTATAAAGGAACTACAGCACGGTCACATGACTTCACGTCACCGTGGCTAATGTTGGGCTATAAAGGAACTACAGCACGGTCACATGACTTCACGTCACCACCGCTAAGCTAAAGGTGGCTAATGTTGGGCTATAAAGGAACTACAGCACGGTCACATGACTTCACGTCACCAACACTAAGCTAAAGGTGGCTAATGTTGGGCTATAAAGGAACTACAGCACGGTCACATGACTTCACGTCACCACCGCTAAGCTAAAGGAGGCTAATGTTGGGCTATAAAGGAACTACAGCACGGTCACATGACTTCACGTCACCAACACTAAGCTAAAGGTGGCTAATGTTGGGCTATAAAGGAACTACAGCACGGTCACATGACTTCACGTCACCACCGCTAAGCTAGAGGTGGCTAACGTTGGGCTATAAAGGAACTACAGCACGGTCACATGACTTCACGTCACCACCGCTAAGCTAAAGGCGGCTAATGTTGGGCTATAAAGGAACTACAGCACGGTCACATGACTTCACGTCTCCAACACTAAGCTAAAGGTGGCTAATGTTGGGCTATGAAGGAACTACAGCACAATCATAGTGTATCGTTAGCTCACCGTTTCCCCCCTCAAAGTAATTTCTCAGACTGACTCTGAGAGGAGTGATGGACAGAGTGATTTCCTCCTGGGAGACGGGGAAGTGCATCACCATTTCACCAAGAACCCTGCAGAGGAAGAGCAGAAACAATATGTCAATCAACCTGAGCATCGAGCGGAGAGCCTCATGTAAACACTGCTGACACATGATACCTTGGGTATTAAATCTTTATGTCCTTGTCAATCTGGTTGATTAGACTGAATTGAACTGAAGCTGTGTGAATGTATTTACTCAACTGTGAGTACAAAACATTGTGAACACCAATCATGTTTCTATTAAAGAGACTGAATCCTGACAGCAGCAGCCATAAATCTCATAAACTAATTTTACAGTATCCTCACTTGCCCCAATCTGTAAATACCTTCCAAGTAAATGTTAAGACCTTAGATTTCTCTAAATCTAAATCGAATAAATATATATCAAGCTTTTATCTTTGCACAGAAAGCGCTTGTGTCATACTTTCACTGTGTTTAGTTGTTTTTTTAAATATATATAATGTCTTTAATGTGGATCCAATGAATTAATTAATCAAAGTTTATTCATATAGCCCAATATCACACATTTACATTTGTCTCAGGGGGCTCTACAGTGTGTACAGAATATGAGTATGGCACCCTCTTCATGAAGGAAAAGGTGTTAGTGCAGTGATCACTCATGGGGGATATGAAATAAAGGATCAATAGTGAGCTGCAGACCTGGCGGGGGCTTTCAGCACGTTGGGACAGAGATGTGAAGCAAACGCCGCCTGCAGAGCTTCACTCTCCTCGAAAGACAAGTCGTGTGTCTTAGTGATGCCTGTCAGAAAACACAAGTGATTACACTGCCACCAGGTGCTCATAACATGGTACTACAGAGTCTGCAGCAGGGGGAAAGCAAACAGACCAAGTGAAGGACAAAGGCTCAGGGTTCTATCAAGTCAATACAAATTGATTGAAATATAATGTCCCTACAATCTTATAGGATATGTACTTCAAATCCTGAATAGTTCCTGGTTTATAAAACAAATGCAATGTTTCCTACCGTGTCTGCAGAAAAACTGGATCTTCACTCGGTCATTGGGAGTGTTGATTTGTATCTGACATCGCTCCACGGTAGCCAAACACCGGAAGAGAGGTAGAATAGACTGAAGAAGAAGTGCACTGGTCAATTTTGAGATACAAAATCCACATTTCGGTGTTTAATTTATTAACTTTGTTTGATTCAGGCGAGTCGTTTTCTCCTAAATTCACCAAAAGTTAGCGTCAGAGATCAGATAATGCCTTATTAGCATATTTAAACATAACATTACAGAAAACTTGTAATATAAAAAAGAATTACTATTGTCAGTAATGATGGGGGAACGTCTCATGGTGATATCTGTTAGTTACATGTTTTACCCTATGCACCTGTAGTGTGTGTGACATGTGTGAGTTTTACAATCCATATCTTTAAAGGCCGTTTTCTCTCCTCGTCTCAGCAGAAATCTTTTTACAGAGCGTTCAAACACCATTCACACACTCATTTATACACACTTTATTACTCAAAACATGGCATAAGGTCCCCTTAAGATGGAACATGTCACTTGTAACCACAATAAGTCAAAATGGCTGGTACCTTCATGAGCAGTTTGCATTGGACTGTCTCACTGCCCTGCTCTGGACCCAGGTTGTTTCTGGAAGAACATCGGCGAGAAGAGGAAGCAGGCGTACGCAGAATGAGCCGAATTCACAGATCTCAGCGCAGCTTTGGGACAAGAGAGGTGTTCAGTAAAGATGATGCCACTGCATTGCCTTTAGGAAGAAAGGAGGCTAAATACTTTGAGACCAATATGGAGGCCTAATGTAAAAAAACGTAATTTAATTTAAAAAACAAAGAGATGATTGGGCAAGCAATAACACAAGCGTTAATCCACTATGAAAGAGAGGGAGGCAGACTTTAAACAACTTTGGGGAAGTCTCAGTGAATGGAAATTCAAAAGTAAACGTGTTAGTTATTACATAAGTTATCAAAATAAATCATAAAGAGGGACATTTTGTAGGAAGACAACAGGTGTTGATGCATATAATTAATATATGTGTGATGTGTGTGAAATTAATTCACACAGCAATTTTTGGCTTGATTTCTTAAAGCAAGAAAACAAAGCGGGTACTTTTCCAAGTTTTGTCTAAGCTTCCCACTTCAAAACCTCTCCTCTAGGCAAGTCAGAATTCCTGGCTACTCCTCTGATTAATGTCAGGAAAATGGGATAATTCCCGTTTGAGTAGGTGTGCTCACCCCTTTACTCATGGGATCCAAACAAAGCTCATCTCCAATCCTTGACAGGGAGTGAATGGCCTTTCCAAATGCTAAAAGACAACAAAATACAGATAACTACAATAAAACTAATACTACTTTACAAGGGAAACAAAGCAATAACACAAGTATTAAACATCATTAACAAGTTTGAGGAATACTAAAACAATATCAAATACAATAATGATGTAAGTAACGTGTAGAATTAATTAAAATATGAACACTATTGTTTAAATTAACAATATCGATCATAACAATAACCTAGCTTTTATAAAATGCCTGTGTTAGCTAGTGGTTAGAAGCTAAACTAAGCTAACCAGTTAGCGTCTTATGATAATAATGTTTTATAAGCCTAAACAAATTAAGTTACGGGTTTTTTAACCCTCGGATTATATTATTATTCTTTACAAATCATTACATATGTCACAAGTCTTGTTTATATTACCTTTTACAGCATTTCCTTCCAGACACAGTTCATATTTTCTCTGAGGGCGGGGAAGATGCTAACAGGAAGTCTGATAGCTAACTAGCTAACGGTTATGCTAGCTAGTGAAGCTAATGGACTTAAAAAGACTAACAAGAAAATCTGCGCGGTATTTTAAATAAAAAACAGAGACAAATTTATAAAAATCTCACAATTGTTTAGTTTCTTAAATTGTATCTGGTTATCTTAAATGCAGAGCTAAAATTGTACTGTCATTTTAATTTTAATTCAGAACTATTTCTTTTGTAATTGATATCATTCTCCTGTTTAGGATTGTATGCACTATTTAATATACATGATATAATCTGTGTTGTACTGTTCATTTTTTAACATTCATTCAACCATCATATTTTTATATAAATATATAAAGTCTGATTTCCTAGAACTCAAGGTGAACAGAATATTTTATACAATATTTAATGCTCTGTTTTGTATAAAAGCGTTAAGAATGCAAGTACCCTTTATGACAACATGAGATTTCATTCATCTTTATCTTTTGACAATGACATAAAAGTTATATTCCACAACTACAGTAAATAACTGAGCAAAATGTAACTAGTAAACACGTTGAGTACCTTAGCAAATGCAGTGTTGTTATATGTGTTTATAGGTATATTTAAAAAAGACATGAATGCACCATAGACTGTATAAAGGACTGCACACATCCTTTGTTAGAGGCCTTTACACCTAAATGATCTACAATAACATAAGAAGTGTTGATGCAAAGAGATTAACATTAAGACTCAATATAAGGTAATAACACCTTGAAAATAATATGCCATCAAAGGGGTCATCTGTTGATTATTTTTGGAAGTATGACATCAGAATTATTGCTGCTCTTCCTCGGTCCTTGAGGCTTCATTCTTACATCCTTCACTGCATCCTTTGTTTTGTTTTCTCCTCGTTGATGAGTCCCAAGCCTCCTACTGCAGGGGGGATTCTGAACTGATAGATAAAAAAAACACAACATGAGATGGATCTTACTGGTCAACAGCAGAGATGGCAAAAGTACACACATCCTTTACTCAAGTAGAAGTACAGATACTCGTGTTTAAAAATACTCTGGTAAAAGTAGAAGTACTGACTAAACTTATTTACTTAAGTCAAAGTAAAGAAGTATACCAGCTATATATATATATATATATATATATATATATATATATATATATACCAGAACTAGCAGCTGTTTTAAAGAGTACCTGACCTCCCTTTATATTAATAGAACAATAATGTCATTGTTAGCTAATGAATGTTTCCATGGTGACCAACGGCAACATGACAACGTTTCCATTGGTCCCTCTTCTTTAGAGAAGACCAGGAAGTGATGGATACACGGATCGTGTTCAAATCAATAGGCACGCAATGACTCTAAATAATAATGATCACGCACAAAACACACATTCAGACTAAAGGAACCAGCTGTTTGGGAAATGAGAGAAGTAGAAAGTTCAGGTATTTGTGTTCAACATGTAAGAAGTAGAAAAGTACAGGTATTTGAGTTCAACATGTAAGAAGTAGAAAGTACAGGTATTTGGGTTCAACATGTAAGAAGTAGAAAGTACAGGTATTTGTGTTCAACATGTAAGAAGTAGAAAGTACAGGTATTTGTGTTCAACATGTAAGAAGTAGAAAGTACAGGTATTTGGGTTCAACATGTAAGAAGTAGAAAGTACAGGTATTTGTGTTCAACATGTGAGAAGTAGAAAGTACAGGTATTTGAGTTCAACATGTAAGAAGTAGAAAGTACAGGTAATTGAGTTCAACATGAGAGAAGTAGAAAGTACAGGTATTTGTGTTCAAAATGTAAGAAGTAGAAAGTACAGGTATTTGGGTTCAACATGTGAGAAGTAGAAAGTACAGGTATTTGGGTTCAACATGTAAGAAGTAGAAAGTACAGGTATTTGAGTTCAACATGTAAGAAGTAGAAAGTACAGGTATTTGAGTTCAACATGTAAGAAGTAGAAAGTACAGGTATTTGGGTTCAACATGTGAGAAGTAGAAAGTACAGGTATTTGAGTTCAACATGTAAGAAGTAGAAAGTACAGGTATTTGAGTTCAACATGTAAGAAGTAGAAAGTACAGGTATTTGAGTTCAACATGTGAGAAGTAGAAAGTACAGGTATTTGAGTTCAACATGTAAGAAGTAGAAAGTACAGGTATTTGAGTTCAACATGTGAGAAGTAGAAAGTACAGGTATTTGAGTTCAACATGTAAGAAGTAGAAAGTACAGGTATTTGAGTTCAACATGTGAGAAGTAGAAAGTACAGGTATTTGAGTTCAACATGTAAGAAGTAAAAGTAAAAAGTCGTCAGAAAAACAAGTAGTGGAGTAAAGTACTGATACCAGAAAAATGTACTTAAGTACAGTAACAAAGTATTTGTACTCCACTACTTCCCACCTCTGGTCAACCGAGGTGTGTGAGGGATGTTTAAACACACACCTGACTGAAGGCATGTGTGCAGAAGGTGCAGGTAGTGCTGCTTCATCTGCTGCCTCATGTGCTCCGTGCTGTAGACGCTTGCTATGCTGCACAGGTAGCGTCTCTGTCCGGCTGTGAGGGTGGGATGCTGCGGCACAAACAGAATTCATGAGATTATATAATAGAGCAGAATGACAGTAATCCTTTTACATATGAGGAATAGTGCAATTTAATGGTGGTGCTTTATGGGATTTTAATGGCCGAAAGAGCTGGGAAGGTTTGATTTGTTATTGCATTTGATAAAATATGACAGTTTAATAATAAAAATAACTAATTTGCTGAATTTAAATCAACATTCATTTCACTTTAATTGTACAAATTGTCTCTTCTGCTTAAAAATATCTGCATCTGTATGAATTTAGATATAGCTAATATACAATGGCCATACAATAAAAAATATATATATATATTCCAATGCAAACAGGGATTACGCTATAGACCATCTTTTAGCATTTTGATATAGCAGATTAATTTGATTTAAATTGTCAGATATATTGTTAAAACTTTAAGATATCTAACAATTTAATAATAATACAAATAATACAAATAATAGTTTAATTTGTTGTTTTTTGTCTGCACTGTTCATTTGACTACATGTATCTGCACGCATAGAAAGAAATGCAAAATATATAACTATAAAAATAATCACAGGTTATCTAAACACTAAACTTTCTTTCTGAGACATAAAAAATGAACAAGTAAACAATGAAAGTGTAATGGGCTTCTCTCAGGTTAGCTCTGTTACGATATATAATAAAAAAATAATATTTGGTCTAATGATTGCAGGCATTACCTAAAAATGGCATTAATTTGACTGCTTAGATGGACTACCACCATTCAAATGATCCTATTCAAACATATCAACAAATAGCTACCTTGTGTTCTGGTGTCATGTGTTTACCTGTAAGAAGGGAGCAGCCATCATGGATTTGGGAACGTGGATCGTCTTCATGGGTTGTCCTCCTGAAGAAACGTTACCGTGTTTTCCTCTGAACGCCTCCCTCGCCGGCTCACTGGGTAGATATTCAACACCTGCAAAAGAAACATGCAGCAGAAACTGAAGAAAAAAATCTGAAAGTGTCTTAAAAAATAGGATTTATTATAAAATCACCATTTAAAGTAATGTAAAGGTCACCTAGCATGCTATCTTTAGGCAATATCATAGGTTTCAGATATATAAAAATATATAAAAAACATGTCTATGAAGTGTTTTGCTCAAAATACCAAACAGATCACCAATTCTAGCCATGCCTCATATCCCTCTATTTCACTTCCTGTTTCAAAAGTGCTGATTCTGGGTATAAAGCTTTACAAATAAAAAGGAGGGGTCTGAGCTCATGCGGGACCCGGCAGCTACTGTCTAAACTAAATGCTGCCGTGAAGAAACGCCATATCATGGATTATCAAGGATCTGAAACAGTCTGGAGCTCAAAGGCTTTCTCTCTTGCCGGTTACACCACAAGGTGAGTTCCTTTTTACTTCCTGCTTCTTCACACACATGCTCTCCAGTACAGGTTAGCTCTGAGTGTTAGCGATGCTAATGTAAACATCGACCATATTACGTCCAAAACAGTCGGGCATGGTTTCTGATAGCAACGTTTCTGATTGGCCCGTGGGTCCACGTTTCAGATATTACGTCATATCGGACGCAAATCTGGATCAGCTCCGTTGTTCCCCCGTTTTTAGAGATTTGGGTACGGAGGAAAAGAGAGAGGGTTTTATTTTCTGACGCTGCGTGAGTTCCCCGACACACCGGGGACACATCTTTATGTATAAAAGACATTAAAAAGTGCATTTTACATGATGGGTCGCCTTTAAAATACCCCACTAATGCATCTCAAATTACGATACACAAATGTAATATGTAAAATACTGTAAAAGGTGCTTCTGTAAAAAAAATAGTTTTGACTTATAATCTTCCTATTGTACTTCTGCAAAGTTATTTCTGATTGAAAGACTACTTGTAGAAAATGCATGGCAATGTTACACCAATTAGTCGTGGACTTGCAGATTCATCTAAATATAAGAGTTGTTTTCGTTATAACTCCAAAAGGAAAAGGTCTGAATACAAATGACAAAAGCAGACAATGTTTCGTTGAGTAGAAAGCAAACCGCTTCAATTGTATCTTAGATATCCTATCAATTGCATTCAAAGAATATATTGGAAAATGAATAATAACAAGCTTTTCTCATGTTGAATTAGGACAATTTGACTCACCTGTGCCTCTCTGGCTATATTCTGCAGACCTGCAATAAGAAAGAAACATAAATCCTACTTTTAAAAAGACATAAATGCATCATTCCTAGTCATTTAAAACTCACATTGTGCGCTCACCTCGTTAACACGTGCCCATTCTTTAACCGGGTCTCTTTTTTCAGCTGCTCCACAAACGTTACCCTCTTCCTCATCATTTCTCACAGTCCTGATATTTCCTGCGTGTGTCGTGGAGGTCGCTGAGTTGCAGCCAAGCCTGAAACGTGACACTTCCCCCGGGTTCCAGTTACCGAGGTCTAACACACTTGAACCCAGAGTGTGTTCTCATCTAAAATGTAAAAACACTAAACAGGCTGTCTCTGTGTACACACTTTATTGAGCATCAAGTCCAATATACATTGCATCGACACAAAATGGAAATCAAATAATAACAATAATGGCGTTAGGGTGGATTTACCTGGACACGCCATTTTTTCTCAGAGCGTATTGCTTAATGACATTTCAACCGCACCGAATCTGTGCAAATACAGTGAACACCGGTCAGAGGAGGTCATGGTAGGTTAGAACATCCAAAGAAAGGTGTAATGTGGACAGCAGTCATGTGATCATGAAGTCTACAGAATATCTACTAACTAAACACGTCACATTCACTCCTTCAAACCTGATTGCATGCGCGAAAAACAAAAAACACGGTGAGATATTTTGTTCTTTTTAATGTCAGTCAGTCATGTATCATGGTTTCCAGATACCCCCCAAACTGTGTGTATCCTTAAAAAAATAAAAGGTGTGTTCATTTCTCCTCAGAACACGTTTACGAAGTGCAAAACCCCAATTCAGTGATGGTGATAAATATTGTCCAAGATGGTGATTTAAAGAGGATTACCCAACGATAAACCCTCGAGTGAAAGTGACTAGTATTCTCCTTTACCCAGATGTTGATAACATGCCACACCAAAATAAGAAAACTAGCATATTTCTACAACGGAGCCCCGAAAATTCAGTGCTAGATTAAAAAAACGGATTTAATTCACCTTTAAATTGAGTTAGCGTGGATTTCTTCGCAGTTTTGGCTATTTCCCCACTGTATTTGGTTTTCCGCGATTCATGATAACGAGTGATAATGAATAGATTTCCTAATGGACCATGAGACACAGGTGTAAAAGGAGTTCTTAACCCACAAAATAATAATTCCTTTAGCAAATATTCATCCTGTTTTAGTTTGAAGTCTGTCAGAAAATGGAGAAATTCTGAAGAGGTACTTTTAATTAAATATGGGAAGCAAAAATATATTAAATCATCCATTTACAAACTCGCACAACATTTATCCAGTCGTATGAAGATTACTATTTACAAACAAATGCACCGTTTACTACAATTTTCTTGCACAAAAGTGTTTTAAATAGAGCATTTTAAAGTAAAAGTCATGCGTTTGTGGAGTAGTGTGCATAAACAAGTTAATTAAACTTGGATTATACCGTATAAGTGTCAGTTTTTTCATTTTTGTATTCACTTTGAAGGCATAAAAACACAATTTTCTTTTAGGGTGATTTGACTTAAATTGTGTGATATGTTGTGGGTGAAGTATTCCTTTAAGGATCAGGAGTAGAGAGGTTGCTTGTGTGCGAGGCTTTATATTATAAAACAATAACCCTCAAATCACTGAGTAAGCCATTCATTTCCCATCTAGCAGATTAAACACAACGGAGCTGTTTGAGAGTCAAGGTTTTATAAGTGAAACGCTAACACACAGGACGCTGTTTTTTAGGAAATTAAACTGTGAAACCCCTCTTAAACTGTCTCTCTTAAAGATAAGAGGAAGTGAAGCCCACAAAAGGCAACAGTGATTCAAAGACGGTGTGGAAAATAATCAGAAATATTGACAGGGATTCGTTGGGCGACGTTAATCTGGTGACGGGGTTTTATAGTTTTGACACAATCTTGACCACTGAATTGCATAAGAAACCTGGTACAAAGTAGAAACTGTTCAGCAGCAGATAAAAAAGCAAGTTAATTTACAGTAGTGACATATCTTACATCATTAATTTGTTCAAAATAAATAAAATTAAATATACAATTCCGGAAACGGGTTAATTTCGCTGGTAGGGTTTCTCAAATTGGCTCGTCTGGCGGAAAATGAAACCGTTCACAGAAACGTGTTTGAAGCCAACCGGTTCCTTCCTCTGGCAAAACATGGGTGCAAAAGCCTGCTGAATCTTCCCTCTGAAGGCATTCCCTTTACCTGGAGAACAGACAAAGAAAACATTGTTATTATTATATTGGGAATTAAGTTAATATCTAACTTTGTCCTGCACGTAAAAACTAAACAAAAACGTCTCTGTGACTTTAGGCGTAAGATAAAGCAAGTTTTTTGTCTTGTTTTAATTATACTGAATGAGAAATATGAGTTTTTATATTTTTTCATTCGAACGGAGCATGAATAAATAATTAATCTGTATTTCACGACTGTAATAATAATAAAAAATGCTGTTTAAGGGCGCCTTTCACGACACCCAAGTACAACGTACAATTGAGTAAATACTATAAGAGGTAAAAGCACAACAGGCAGTCATGGAGGAGACAATCACAAACGATAGGGTCAGGTGATCTGAACAGGTTGTTTCTTAGTTGGGAT
This sequence comes from Pseudochaenichthys georgianus, assembly GCF_902827115.2. Classification (NCBI taxonomy): domain Eukaryota; kingdom Metazoa; phylum Chordata; class Actinopteri; order Perciformes; family Channichthyidae; genus Pseudochaenichthys; species Pseudochaenichthys georgianus. The sequence continues at coordinate 45,133,114 of NC_047511.1, read as the reverse complement.
TTGAATGTGGTGATTGTGTCAGACTGTCGGATGTGTAACTCTTCACTTACCCTGGAATTTAAATGGATTCCTAATCAAAAGCCATCTCTTGACTTTTTCTTACGCAGCGAGCCACCTTCCTCTTGAATTCTCCGTTAGGGTCCTCCCTCCACTCTTTCTACGGGAACAACAACACACTGTTCTTTCAGAGACTCGTCCTCAATTCACTTTAACCGCTATGATAACAGGAATAAACAGGATTTCTACCAGGGGTGGGAACGTATGTGTGAGTACATGAACACAATCTAAAGGCTTATTTGGTGGCCTTTTCAGATCTAGGTAAACTGTTTTTTGGGGTGGGATTTTTCCCCCAAGAGAAGAACAATAATGCTCGACTCCAATCTTTCTTGGTGTTAAAAAACAAGCTTATGTTATAGTAAAGAAAAACATATTTTTTAAAAGATTTGTAGATATTTTGAGTAGATTCAGAATTTGAGAAGATAAGAAAATATTGATTAAGATTAGATGTTCTTAAAGCCCGCGTCACACTGTCCCGAAATTGACACACGAATATGGAATTGTGAATTTTGCACGAAGATGGCCCCGAAGTTGGTCAACAGCCGAAGCAAGTACGATGCCTACAGAAGGCCACACGATGGCACCCGAACCACACACTCCATCGTGTTGTTTCCATAGCAACAACAACTTCCTGTCAACAGCGTAAACTCGCCTTCAAAATAAAAGCATCTAAATAAAACAGGAAGTTAACCTAAATTACATTTAAGACATACAACTGCAACGAAAGTAACAAAAACAATTAAATATCCTTTTCAGTTTCACAGAACACAAATTGGGTTATTTACATAATATGTTTACATGATTTAGTTGTGAAATAAATGTAATCTCGATGTCATCGTACTATAATACGATGGCTACACGACGGCATTGCGAGGGCTTCACGTAGTCGTGTTGCCTTCCTAAGACAATCGGGCAGCTTCTTGTTTCCTTCGTATTGTCTTCGTGAGGCGAAAAATGCAAGATGACACGATGCCCTCACGATGGCCTCATAAAGGGCAAAATGGACACACAAATTCAACATGAAAATGAACCTTCGCAAGGTCCTTTGGCATGCCAAAGATTTTGCCACCGCTCACGAAGTTGCTGCCGGAGCCTGAGAAACTCCACCGGCGGTCATACGATGGCTTAAGATGCCCTCACGAATGGCCCGATGTTGTAACGAACAGAGCCGAATTTGAACATTTCCTTTATCGTGTGTCCATCTGGTGTCAATTTCGGGACAGTGTGACGCGCGCTTTATTGATCTCAATTTGGGATTTTTTTTTTAATCCATCATTACATTAATCAAATGTTTCCCACCCCTAATTTCTATCGTCATCAATAAATGCTTTTAGGAAAAAACGTTATTAAAAAATTGATTTTTAGATTTAGATTTCTAGTGTCATGTGCAGGGTAATAATAATAATAATAATAATAAATGACTTATATAGCGCTTTTCTAAAAACTGAAAGACGTTTTGACAGAGAATAAAACAAAAAACGAAGAAAAATACTACAAAAACAGAAAAGAGGGGAGGGGTCAGGGATTGAATGCCGTGTTGAACAGGTGGGTTTTGAGTGATTGGGTTGAGGTAGTGAGTTCCATAGGGTGGGTATAGGGTATAAGAGGTGTAACTCACCGCTGCGTCCACGTTGGCCGGCGAGTCGCTGTTGGGGTCTGCCAGCATGGAGATCACACTGATCATGATTGTCTCGACGGTATGGATCGGTAACCAGCGCTCCTCCGGCTTCTCGTACCCAAACTTATCCTCGCCGGGCTCGTGAAGAATCGAGATGCAAACATCCCCGTTCTTTGCAACTGGGGAGGAAAAGGGAAGGAACGTTGTCTACATTTAATAAAGGAAAATAATGATATAATAATATTTCTAGATAAGATGTTCATGGTCTGGGATGTTGATAATTAGACGTGCAACTCAACTGCAGATTACATTTGTTATATCATATATATCTGCTGATTGTTTTCTAGATTCATCATGTATTGTTGTGTCAGTCCAAAGCCTAAAGATAATCACTTACAATTATTGTAAGAAAAAGATCCAGAATTTTCGCTCCTATAACGTCATTGGCGACATCCAGCACACGTGACACATCCCAACCTATATTCTCCAGCACACGTGACACGTCCCAACCTATATTCTCCAGCACACGTGACACGTCCCAACCTATATTCTCCAGCACACGTGACACGTCCCAACCAATATTCTCCAGCACACGTGACACGTCCCAACCAATATTCTCCAGCACACGTGACACGTCCCAACCTATATTCTCCAGCACACGTGACACGTCCCAACCTATATTCTCCAGCACACGTGACACGTCCCAACCTATATTCTCCAGCACACGTGACACGTCCCAACCTATATTCTCCAGCACACGTGACATGTCCCAACCTATATTCACCAGCACACGTGACATGTCCCAACCTATATTCTCCAGCACACGTGACACGTCCCAGCCAATATTCTCCAGCACACGTGACACGTCCCAGCCTATATTCTCCAGCACACGTGACACGTCCCAGCCTATTGTCTCCAGCACACGTGACACATCCCAACCTATATTCTCCAGCACACGTGACACGTCCCAGCCTATATTCTCCAGCACACGTGACACGTCCCAGCCTATATTCTCCAGCACACGTGACACGTCCCAGCCTATATTCTCCAGCACACGTGACACGTCCCAGCCTATATTCTCCAGCACACGTGACATGTCCCAACCTATATTCTCCAGCACACGTGACACGTCCCAGCCTATATTCTCCAGCACACGTAACACGTCCCAACCAATATTCTCCAGCACACGTGACACGTCCCAGCCTATATTCTCCAGCACACGTAACACGTCCCAACCAATATTCTCCAGCACACGTGACACGTCCCAGCCTATATTCTCCAGCACACGTGACACGTAGTTAGGAGCATAACATGGCATTTAATCACCGCACCGCAGCGTTTAGCTGAGCTTCACCCCGTAGAAATCTCTCTAGCAGGGGAAAGCTGCGTGACACTACAAAGGGGCGTGGCTAGCAGCAGACATTCAATTTAAAGCTACGGTCACAGAATCAGCCTGTTTGCAACAGGGCTGGAATAGAGGGGTATGAGCAGTCTGAGGCATGGCTACAATGGGTGATCTGTTTGGTATTTTAAGCAAAAAACTTATAGATATTTGGTATAGGTATGGCCCTACAATATATTTTTCCAATATAGCATAATAGGTCCACTTTAAGTAACATCTTGCTCTCAGGACTTTTACTTGTAGCAGAGTATTTTAAGACCATAACAATTTGTATTTTACTTTAGTAAAGGATCTGAGTACTTATTCAACCGTTACTAATAACAGTGGTGTAAAGTAATTAAGTACATTTACTCAAGTACTGCACTGAAGTGAGGGAATTTAACTGCAGACAAAACAACGTGACGACAGACTTTATTTCACGAGCAAACTCAGAGCATGCTTTATCACAAAACCCTTTAAAATCATCAAATAAAGAAGCAGAAATTAACTTAATTCACAAGTGATGGCATCTTTACCGTTTGGGTGCCAGATCTCAGTGATGAACTTCATCTTTGGAGGCCGTAGAGGATAATCATAGGGAAAGGTGAGGTATGCTTTGAAAAACCCGCCTTCACTGCAATAAAAAAAAACAGAGAAAGGACAAATTATGACTTCAAATAGTCATTTATATATATTTCTGTTCATTGTATCTTGTTTGACAATATGTTCTCTCTTACAAAAGGGTATCTTGTGGACCGATGATCACGACTTCCCATTTATAAATGTCATCGTCGTCTATCAGACCAGCTGAAAAGCCCTCCACCGGGTTCTTGTTGAGCTCTGAAAAGAAAAGACATCATTTAACAAAAATAAACTGGAGATAAAAAGCAACTTTAACAAAAGGGACAGGTCTATAACATTCATGAGCGGGTAATGGGTAAATATTAAAGGGTATATTTTGAAGATGTTTGACAAATCTCTTGCAAAAGACAGAAATAAAAAGGCAATTGTGCGGAGAATGATAATAAACATATCATGTAGCCGATTGGTTTGATTTGACAAAGAAGCACACACTATATTCCATTAGGTTTAAATACGGTGTTAAAAACGATTTAAAAGTTATCCAGGATTTGGTGAATGTTATTAGACCAATGCTTTGAAACCAGACCTCGACAGAACACCTTCAAGCAATAAATAATATTTCTAACTGGGGGAAACTTCTGAAGCAAGGACGAGGAGAGCTGGAGCTTTGATGGCAAACACCGACGGTTTATTTGGAGCTTCGGCCGGAGAATTCACAAGACATGGGCCACGGTCTGACCACACGGTTGAGATGCCACCATCAATTCTGAAGAACCCTCCTGTCGCTCGAGGTTTTAACTAAGTCAGAGTGTAATGATTAACATTCTTCATTAGTTAGACTAAACAGCTGAGGACACTGAATCACATTTGTTGTCGCTTATGGCTCGGGGTCATCTACACCCCGAGAAGGATGTCTTCCAGGTGTCCCACAACAATGAGTATCTCTGACCGAGAGTTGCCCGGTCACAAACTGGTAACAACAACAACTTGCTAGGGCAGCCCTCCGAGATAACGGCTGCTCAAGGCTGGTCATCTGCGTCAGAGGGCGGAGGAGGACATGCAGGGCAAATTATTCCCCAACACTAACAAACAAAACAATGATTTTAAAAATGTGTAAAAAGCAACAACACAAGAGGTAAAAACCCAGCTGCTAGAAGACAAAAGTAAAAATGTTTAAATAAACGTTTAAACGATAAATCTGCGACAATAACACTGACGTTGAAGGTGGGTCACATGTGTTTTCATACAAGTTCTACTGTGAAGCAGCTGCAGGACATGTTGAGTTTGAATTGACAAGTATTTTGAAAAAGCAAAGATCCAATGGAGTTGATTTGCCCTCTGAGCCCTTGTTTCCATGATTTGTCCCAGACATAGGCTCCTGGTTAGAGCCTTACGTTTCTAACAAAGTAGAGCTGCATTGATTTAGCCCAGTACGCTAAAGGTTCTGGTGTCATTTTGTATTCAAAAAGGTTTTTTAAAAATGCCCGTTTCAGCCTCTCAAACATGTAGACTTTCTGCTTTGAATGTTGAATTGAGCCGTCCCTTATAGATACCATCTCTTTACGTTAGTGAGCCGGATCATTTGACTTGGCTCTCTTAAAGTGCCGGCTGTTTCGCCTCCCAAACGGCTCTTCATGTTACCACAGTTTACCACGGAGCCTCACCCCTAGATTCCACCGGGTCTGTCTGCGTCGCATTACGGCTCAGAAGTGTCCCAGAAGCGTCTCGGCGCTGGGCTCCGCTCAAAATAGGATTCAAGTCTATTTTTCAACGCGAGGCGTTGCAGAGGCGCCGGGCGGGAAGTGGACCGGTCAGAGCATTCGGCCCATCCCCACAATAAACTAATTGTGCAGACCCTATCCCTCCGTAGTCTTTCAAGTAGGAGGAGAAATGCCAGCGTTCCCCTCCGGTTTACAGGCACTGTGTACATTATATATATAGAATAATTATGATGATGAATGCATTTTTTTTTTACCACTAAAATTAGGGATGCACGATATTGGTTTTTTGAAACCGATAACTTCCTGCTTCTCAAGACCGATACCGATAACCGATAATAATATAATATATATATTAAATGTACCTGTAGTTTTTGCACACCTGGTGGTAAAAAAGAGACTAGTAGTGAGCAAATGACATGAGCAACATTTACTACTATGAACAAAACAAAGCCAAGAACAGTTTCGACTTCAAAGTGACCATATTTATTTTCCCAAATAAACTTCTTTCCTTTTTCAAAAGCCTCGTCGATAGGTCAAAGCCCCGGTGCCTTTGCAGCTGGCTTTGGATTCGCCGCTAGTTTAGCAGCGCAGGCGTCTTCGTACGCTGTTAACACACCATCGTAGTCATGGCGATGTTTCAGGTGACTGATCAGGTTGGAAGTATTATAGCTTGTTGCCTTCTTCCCTCCTCGTGGAACTTCTGCATTTGTTAATACAAATAGCAAGCGAACTATCTAACTCTGAAACTTTGAAATAGTCCCATCAGAGGTTGCGCTAGACTTTTTCGCTGTCCGTCATTTTGACGGACAGGATCGTAAAACTTCTGTCAAAATCCAGAATTACCCGTCGGCCTTCACACAACTCTGAGGGGGGGGGGGGGGAAGCATGCTCGTGAACTGTCAACAGGGGGGGGGGGGGTGTTATGCATGGCTGCTGCACCTCGCGGGAGCGTGCACAGCGTAAAGCCAAAACTCAGACATTTCAATGATTTGTACGGCACACAGTTAGGTTTGGAAACGGTATGATTTCCTTTTTGGAGGGCATGCATAACACCGGAGCCTCGCTGCGGGGACACTTTGGCGCTGTTCCGAGTTCGTTCTAATCTGTCAAAATGATGGACTGCTTTCAGATTTGTCCGTCATTGTTAAAAAAAATTCGTCATAGGCGGAAAATATTCGGTTAACGCGACCTCTGAGTCCCATACTACTGACGACATGTTTGTTTACTGTCCTGGCTTCACGGCCGCTCACCATTTACGTCACAGCCAGGCGTGAGTTAGGGAGCGCTGGATTTGTGAAGAACTCCCCTCTTCCTAAACCACTAACACCACAGTACTGGCAAAACGGGAGGAGCCGAGAGAAAAACAAGCGCCCCTCATCCCAATCCACCCACACCGCAGTATTTTTTTGTACCCAAAAAATATATTGTATATTATCGGGGCTATTAATACTTTTATCGGGTTTATCGGGATGACGTCATAATTCCTAATATCGGACCGATAATTATCGTGCACCACTAACTAAAATACAGCAACACATCTTTGATTCATGTCGTTTATAACTGGAATATTACAATTATTATTAACTTTGTCTGCACAAAGTAGCCTGTCCAGGAGATATGCCCCCCCCCCGCCCCCCGCTCATCGCCTGTCCTTGTCCTTTTCGTAATTTCAAGCAATAAACACTCTCAATCTTCTCTCGAATTATTACTTTTTTTGGACGCCTCCTGGCGGAAACGCTGTCTCACATTATTGAAAGTTCAATAAAGTTTGACTAAGGCTGACTGAATCAAATCGTGGTTTCCAATCATAATCAACAGCGACTCATCAACTTGAAAAACTGAATTGAGTCAAACACTACAGCCAGTGATTCACAAACCCACACAGAACCCAAAATAACTCCGTCAGAGAAAAGGAAGATGTTCTGTCGTCATCCAGAGTCACACCTTTGGACTGGACTCCTGTTGTCAGTGTAACTTCATCTGTAGGTCGCTTTGACTTCAGTGTATAAAGGGAAATAATGATAAGTCTTGATACAACGTCTGGGATGTTGATAATTAGGAATGCAGCTCAACTACAGATTACACTTATTATACATTACAAATCTGCTGATTATGTTCTAGATTCATCATGTATTGTTTTTTTATTAAAAGAAAGATAAAAGCATGAAATCTCTATATTTGAGAATCTAAAAACAGGATTTTGGGATGAAAATGAACTGGAATGAATAATACTTCTTCCGAACTTTATATATTTCTGAAATGTGCTTTTGTGCAGAATAAGTACCTTTACTTTATGTACTACAAGTATATTTTGATGCCAATACTTTTCTACTTTTACTCATGTAACATCTTGCTTTTTCAGGACGTTTACTTGTAGCAGAGTATTTTAAGAGCATAAACATGTGTATTTTACTTTAGTAAAGGATCTGAGTACTTCTTCAACCATTACTAATAACAGTGGTGTAAAGTACATTTACTTGAGATACTTGTACTTTACTTGAGTATTTCCATTGTATGCTACTTCGTACTTCTACTCCACTACATGTGTTTAATACCTTTAGTTACTTCACAGATCTGGATGAATGATGTGAAATATAATCAAGTGTTAAATCAGACTGTAGTTCCACCTGGAGTAAATCCACAAGCTACCCTGCAGTCTACAAAGTACTTCAGACTAGCTGCACCTCCACCAGCTTTGAGAACACTTTCATGATCAATCATTATAAAACATATCATATATATTATTCTGAAATGGACCAATCTGCACAACGACTACTTTTACTGTCGCTACTATATTTTGATGATAATAGTTGTGTACTTGATTGCAGGACTTGTACTTGTAACAGAGTATTCCTACACTGGTACTTCTACTCAAGTACCAGGTCTGAGTACTTCTCCACCTCTACTAATACAGTAGCTTGTAGTTTTATGTAAATCTCAGAATATAAACATCCATCATTAGCAGTTCTGACGTCATCAGAGCAGATGAGTCTTGGGATTGATTATTCCTTTGTTCCGTCCGCTAACTAATGTCCAACTTGCTAACCAGCTAGCATGGCCGGCATCTTTTCAGATATGGGTTTAATTAAGCCACATTAACTAGTGAATCTGTCTTATAATGTTAGCTAATAAAAGCAGCCTAGCCACGTATTGATCTGCGGTGATAAAGAGACCCGTTATAGTAGCTTCCTGAGCCAACTCCTATGGCGTAAACACAGCTAAAAACAGAAGCTAACGTTAGCTACTAGATGGTTAGCCTTTATAACGGCTGTATTTCCTTACAATATTTAACTCATATTCACATACCTGCCAGTTGTTTTCGGAGAAGTAATGCTGATTGTTCGGTCATGGTACGCTGACTTAGATGTAAATGACTTTGTGTTGACAAATACTTTCCAAATAATAGAGGTAAAGCTGTGGATTTAGCGCTGCTGGTTTCTCTGTGTTTTGACACAAGCTGCTGGATGTAGCCCTGCGCATGCGCGGCGGCAGTTCACTGTTGATCACCAGAGGCTTGAAAAGAAACACACAGCTGGTTCCAGTTATTGTGATTGCTGCTCAGTTCAGACTGCATCAGCCTGCGCTCACTCAACCTGAGTGTCTCTGGGTCAAATAAAGGATCCCTCAGTAGACAAACACATCCACATTTGCACCGTTGTCAGAGTTTTAAAAATAAAGAGTCTGTGTGAGAGACTGAGGCGCTATGGATCCATGTGACTGCACAAATGAAGACATTGGAGGTCATGATGGGAGCAGTGACTCCCTGGAAGACCTTCAGGATTCAAGGTAAGGACCGCATGGTGCACTTCGAAAACTAAGTTAACTTTATTTGTAGGATTGTGACGATGAAATATCTTTGTCCTTTTAGATCCCTCCCATAGACGTATCTTTAACTTGGGATTTGAAACCTAGTAGCCCAACCTTTTACTCAGCAAACTAGCTAGAGGAGGACAATCCAGAATTGTCTGTATTAATAACATTTTAAACGTCCACTTTTAACTAACTGTGAACTGCTTTTTAAACGCAGGGCAGCAGATACAGCTGAGGTGGAAGAGCTGTGCGTGTCCTTCCAGTCCAAGTACTTCAATTTATGTAAGTGTATATTTCTCTGCGCTATTGAGTGGTTGAATAGTGTAACCTACAGCCATGTCATGTGACTTTCCTTCATCTCCTTGTTTGCTCTGAAGACCCTCTGTACCAGGACTACCAGGAATACTGTGTGCAGGCGGAGAGCGATGATTTGAACCAACGGAACACAGGTTTTTTGAGCACACTGACGATCCCCCAGGAGCTAGAGACTCCTATTATTGTCTACAGCAGCAGCGTTAATTATACAAGCTTTCAACAACTATCCAATGCTGGGGATAAATGCTTGGCTGAGGCTCTCCCAGTCAGGCTTTCGACCCTTTGGCAAGATCTAGAGGAGGTGAAGGCGTCTGGCCTGCTCACAAGGTTGCCAGAAGAAGAGCTCAAACTTCAGGAGGTGAGTGGAACCTTCTGCATCCAATCCTCCTCAGAAGCAGCTCACAGATTATTGTTAAATGCTCAGTAACTTCATTAAAAGCTGGACACTTTAGTTTATTGGAAATGTTCCCAAAACGGGATTAAATATACTATTTTCCAGGGAATTATTTTAGCTGTGAAACTATGCACTATGTGCGGTTTATTAGTTTTGCTGACAATAAGAAACCAAAATATCATCCTACTTTCGCAGAGAAATGAATTGTCACAGAAATGTATACATAATGAATTATTTTTCTCCCTCTGAAGTCGATGTTTGAGTTGATCGGCTCTGAAGTGTCTTACCTAAACAGCCTTACTGTTGCTGTCAAACACTTCTATGCTTCGAAGGAACTGAAACAGTTCCTGACTCCAATGGAGCATCACCATTTGTTTTCCAACATTTGTCAAATAATGGCAGCCAGTAAAACGTGAGAACTCCACATATCACTACATCTTATTTCTTAAAGGTGGGGTAGGTAAGTTTCAGAAACCGGCTCGAGATACACTTTTTGTTATATTCCATGGAATGCTCTTAACATCCCGATAGCAATTAATATCTGAAGTGCTTTGACAAAAATCCATAAAAAAATTCATCTGTAGAAGCCGGAATACTGTAAAAAGTACAACCAGCGGCCTACCTGCCTGTCAGCCTGCCATCGGGGCACACACTGATCTCGTGCCCTCATTGGTCATGTGCGCGTTCGTGTGTGTTGGAGGAGGGGCTCTGTAAGGAAGTGGTAGATTTTCTCCGGTTGTGTATTTTCAAATTCTCGCGATCTCGAGCCGGTTTCTCAAACTTACCTACCCCACCTTTAAGTGTTTACGTCTGCTAAATTTGAGTTTGTCCCTTATAGGTTCCTAATGGATCTGGAAGGCCAACTGGAGGAGTGTGTTGATTTCTCAGGTGGGGGACATTGTGCTGCAGCACTGCCCTGAGTTTCACAGGGTCTACGTGCCGTATGTGATCAACATGAGGTACCAGGAGACCATGGTCAACCAGCTGCTGTAAGTCTCTGCACGTGACATTACTGCTGGCGCTCCACAACGCCAATAACTTCACATTCAATCTCTTCCATTTCCAAGGCAGCAAAACGGAGATGTTCTGCATTTAATCGAGAACATCGAGTCACACAGACTGTCAAAGGCAGAACCTGAGGTCATTCCTTGCACTTCCTTTCCAAAGAATTACACGTATTAAACTCCTCCTTCAGGTTAGCCTCGTGATATTTTAATTGTTTGCATGCATATATTTAACCAGCACAATGTGTTTCAGACCTCTTCTAAGGTTTGTGTTGGGTTGTCTTTCATTTCAGAGCATCCTGAAACAGACCAAACCAGACGCTGACTCTAAATCCAATCTGGAAAAAGCAATGGCAGCCTTTCCACGAGGTAAGAGTTGGGCAGGGTCTGTGCGCCCCCGGAGGTGCGATTAGCAAATGGACTCCAAACATGTTATGCATCTTCTCTGACCCACAGATTGTAACAAGGTGTGATAAGGGGGTCCGCAAAATGGAACGCATTGAGGAGCTGGTTTGTCTGGACAGGCTGCTGGATTTTGGCAAAATGAAGGTGTCGAGTTTCTTAACACAGGTTACAAAAAACAGGTTCACGTCTTTTATCAAATCTGAATGTCTCTTCCTCGTTGCAGTCGGTCCCTCTGGTTGTAAGCGGCCGTGTGCTGCTGCACCAGGGTCCCATGAGACACAGCTGCTTCTCAAGTGTATACCTCCACCTCTTCAATGACCTTTTGGTCATCTCGTCAAAGAAGTATTGGTTCCAACCCGCGGGGTTCACCGTTGTGGATCATGCGGAGTTCCCCAGCCATGTGAAAGTGAAGCATGCTCAGACTGAGCTCCTGGGTCCGCCCCCAGACTCCTTCCTGTTGCATCTCTATAAAAGTCACTCCGGACCACCCACCACCATGAAACTTGCTGCAGAAACAAGGTCCACGTGGACATTTTGTATATGTCTTTTAATACTAATAAATATCCGGTTTAATTTATTGGCTTTTTCTGATTGTATTGCAGGTCGGATACCGAGGTGTGGATGAAGTTGCTGCAGTGTAAACGGTAGAGGATTCATGACTCTGCGGACTCATTTTAAACTTCGATTTGTGGTTGTTTTTAAAATTGCACATTTCTAATATATAAACATTTGATAATAACAATTACTGTATGACTGTTTAGATGCATCTTCCACTTAACTGCACCTTTTTATAATCTTAAGGGCACCATATGGCACAAGGATTTAAACATGCACTTGTTTTTTACAATTTGACACGAGGCAGTAAAGGAAACTTGTTGAATTACTTCTTGAGAATGTATTTATTCACGTGTATTAAAATGCTGGAAACTTTTAATCAATCTGTCTTTCACTTCATTATAAACAAGTTTATCCATATTCTGAAACACTTCAAATGAATAAAGAAGGTAAGAATGGCCGCTGATGTTCTCACTGTGAAATATTGATAAAACATTTAACCCAATACCAAGCAGACATTATTTTGACTCGGTGTTTTAGTACATGTATAGAGGAAATCTGTAATATCATCAGTAGCAAAGAAAAACGAGCTGTAATACTTAAAATTGAGAACTGTGCTCAAACAGGCATCCAGTGACACGAAGAACACAACATAATGGACCCGTCTGCGGGTTAATATAACCATATCAGACAATCTATTCTCAGTTTAAACCTCCTTCTGTTCCTCCGACCTGAAACGTGAGCGGTGGAGGTGGAAGGTGCGAGGAGTAGAGGCAACGGGCATAAAACATAATGAGACGTGATTCAAGTTCCATCCATCCATCTTCTCCCGCTTATCCGTGGTCGGGTCGCGGGGGTAGCAGTTCCAGCAGAGAGCCCCAAACTTTCTTTTCCCTGGCGACATCAACCAGCTCTGACTGGGGGATCCCAAGGCGCTCCCAGGCCAGCGAAGAGATATAATCCCTCCACCTGGTCCTAGGTCTACCCCTTGGTCTCTTCCCAGCTGGACGTGCCTGGAACACCTCCCTAGGGAGGCGCCCAGGTGGCATCCTAACTAGGTGCCCGAACCACCTCAACTGGCTTCTTTCGACGCGAAGGAGGAGCGGCTCAACTCCGAGTCCCTCCCTGATGACCGAACTTCTCACCTTATCTCTAAGGGAGACACCAGCCACCCGGCGGAGGAAACCCATCTCGGCCGCTTGTATCCGCGATCTCGTTCTTTCGGTCATGACCCATCCTTCATGACCGTAGGTGAGGGTAGGAATGAAAATGGCCCGGTAGACAGAGAGCTTTGCCTTCCGGCTCAGCTCCCTTTTCGTCACAACGGTGCGGTAAAGCGACTGCAATACCGCTCCCGCTGCTCCGACTCTCCGGCCCATCTCACGCTCCATTGATCCCTCACTCGAGAACAAGACCCCGAGATACTTGAACTCCTTCACTTGGGGTAAGGACTCATTCCCTACTTGGAGTGGACAGTCCATCGGTTTCCTGCTGAGAACCATGGCCTCAGATTTGGAGGTGCTGATCCTCATCCCAGCCGCTTCACACTCGGTTGCGAACCGATCCAGTGAGTGCTGAAGCCATCAGAACCACATCATCTGCAAAAAGCAGTGGTGCAATCCTTAGTCCACCCCCCCCACGACTACGCCTCGAAATCCGATCCATGTATATTACAAACAGGATTGGTGACAAAGCGCAGCCCTGGCGGAGGCCAACCCTCACCGGAAATGGGTCCGACTTACAGCTCTCGCTTTGGGAGTACAGAGATTGGATGGCCCTGAGTAGAGACCCCCTCACCCCATACTCCCGCAGCACCTCCCACAGTAACTCCCTGGGAACCCGGTCATACGCCTTCTCCAAGTCTACAAAACACATGTAGACCGGATAAGCGTACTCCCAGGCCCCCTCCAGGATCCTTGCGAGAGTAAAAAGCTGATCCGTCGTTCCACGACCAGGACGGAATCCGCATTGTTCCTCCTCAATCTGAGGTTCGACAATCGGCCTGACCCTCCTTTCGAGTACCTTGGAGTAAACTTTCCCGGGGAGGCTGAGTAGTGTGATGCCTCTGTAATTGGCACACACCCTCTGATCCCCCTTTTTGAAAAGGGGGACCACCACCCCGGTCTGCCACTCCTTCGGTACCGTTTCCGACTTCCACGCAACGTTGAGACGTGTCAACCATGACAGTCCCTCAACACCCAGAGCCTTCAGCATTTCCGGGCGGATCTCATCCACCCCCGGGGCTTTGCCACTGTGGAGTTGTTTGACGACCTCAGTGACCTCCCCCCGGGAGATTGGCGTTGATCCCCCGTCATACTCCAGCTCTGCCTCTAACATAGAGGGTGGAGTTGTCGGGTTCAGGAGTTCCTCAAAGTGTTCCTTCCAACGTCCCAACACTCCATCAGTTGAGGTCAACAACGTCCCATCCTTACTGTACACAGCTTGGATGGTTCCCTGCTTCCCCCTCCTGAGGTGTCGGACAGTTTTCCAGAACAACTTTGGTGCCGCCCGAAAGTCCTTCTCCATGTCTTCTCCAAACTTCTCCCACACCCGCTGCTTTGCCTCGGCCACGGATGAGGCTGCTGCCCTTCGGGCCTGTCGGTACCTTGCAACTGCCTCGGGAGTCCCCCGGGATAACAAATCCCTGAAGGCCTCCTTCTTCAGTCGGACGGCTTCCCTGACCACCGGTGTCCACCAGGAGGATCGAGGGTTACCGCCCCTTGAGGCACCTAAGACCTTGAGACCACAGCTCCCCACCGCGGCTTCGGCAATAGAGGCTTTGAACACCGACCACTCTGGTTCAATGTCCCCAACCTCCACAGGAATGCCCGAAAAGCTCCGCCGGAGGTGTGAGTTGAAGGCCTCCTGAACTTGGGCCTCCTCCAGACGTTCCCAGTTCACCCGAACTACACGTTTGGGCTTACCAGGTCTATCCAGAGGCTTCCCCCGCCACTCGACCCAACTCACCACCAGATGGTGATCAGTTGACAACTCCGCCCCTCTCTTTACCCGAGTGTCCAAAACATACGGCCTCAGGTCCGATGATACGATAACGAAATCGATCATGGACCTTCTGCCTAGGGTGCTCTGGTACCACGTACACTTATGAGCATCCTTATGTTCGAACATGGTGTTTGTTATGGCCAATCCATGACTAGCACAGAAGTCCAGTAACAAACCACCACTCCGGTTCAGATCAGGGGGGCCGTTCCTCCCAATCACGCCCCTCCAAGTGTCTCCATCATTGCCCACATGTGCGTTGAAGTCTCCCAGCAAGACTAAGGAGTCCCCTTCAGGAGCCCCATACAGGACTCTTTCCAGGGTCTCCAAGAAGGCCGAATACTCTGAACTGCTGTTGGGTGCATAAGCACACACAACAGTCAGAGTTTTCCCCCCCATAACCCGCAGGCGTAGGGAGGCGACCCTCTCGTCCACTGGGGTAAACTCCAACAACGAAGCACCTAACCGGGGACTTGTGAGTATCCCCACACCCGCCCGGCGCCTCACACCTTGAGCAACTCCGGAGAAGAATAGAGTCCAACCCCTATCCAGAAGTAAGGTTCCAGAGCCGACGCTGTGCGTAGAGGTGAGCCCAACCAGATCCAACTGGTACCGCTCCACCTCCCGCACAAGCTCCGGCTCCTTCCCCCCCAGAGAGGTGACGTTCCACGTCCCCAAAGCCAGCTTCTGCCGCCCGGGTCTGGTCCGTCGAGACCCTCCGCTTTCACTGCCACCCGTCTGGCAGCGCACCCGACCCCATCGATGTTTCCCGTAGGTGGTGGGCCCGCGGGACAGAGAAGCGGAGGTGTTGCCCACGTTGCCTTTTCGGGCTGGGCCCGGCCGGGCTCCGTGGCAAGCCCGGCCACCAGACGCTCGCCGACGAGTCCTCCTTCTGGGCCTGGCTCCAGAAGAGGACCCCGGGCTTCCTCCGGGCCGGGTATCCTCACTTCTTGTTTTTCCTTTCATGAGGTCTTTTGAACCAATCTTAGTCTGGCCCCTTGCCTGAGACCAATTTGCCATGGGAGACCCTACCAGGAACACAAGGTTCCAGACAACACAGCCCCCAGGTTCATCAGGGCACACAAACCTCTCTACCACGGTAAGGTGCTGGTTCTTCAGAGAGGCCGTTGTCATATTAAAACAAATTGAAACGCTGTATCCGTACATTGGCATGCCTGTGCATCCTCGCTCCTCCACTGAGCATTTTAGGAATGTAATCATCCTTTAACATGGCGTGCAATGTCCAGGGCCCAGGAGTTCAACACTTTTAATCCCGATCGGATCGGATCAGATTTGGATTTTGGGGAGTTCAAAACCAAACAGGATTAGGATCACTTTGATTTCAGATCAGGAAATCCAATCCAAGCTTTAATCTGGATCAAATCTTCAAAACGGGTTCAAACCTACAACACGGGATTGGGATCAGTTTGATCCCAAAAAACTGGATTATCCTGATCCCACCAGAGGGGTGGATTTCCAGAGCAAAATGTACTGTACCATTTATTTAAAAATGTTTCAATATAAATAAAATGGCAAAGTTTAACTGAAATAATACACAATTTTTAGCCTTCATGGGAAATCAATTTTATTTTTCCATTTTTTGCTCACATTTGTGGTGGCCTATTGTTTTCAAGCAAATGTTGATGACATACATGTTTATGCTCATGAAAGTATCACAACAAAGATTGTCAATCACAAATGTAATTTAGATTAAAGAAAAAATATCTTCAACAAAAAAAAAGTCCATCTGTCATCACCTTTCAAAAGTAATTTGAAACAATAGATGTCTGCAATGTGGTCTCTTGTCTTCCTTGTATTATTTGTCATGTCCACTAGATAGCGCTCGGTAGGATTAAAGCACTGATATTCAGGATCTAGTTATCTTGAAAAGTCGTAATCTGGATCAGGGTGATGCTATCCTGAATTTCTTTGAACTCCAGGGACAACATTTGGCGGACTTGTCTGATCCTGGATCACAAAAAATGGGATCGGATCTGATTGACATTAAAAGTGTTGAACTCCTGAACAGACGAGACAACGAGGCACATAATAGAGAAATTAGATAAACCTAATCTGGTCTCACGATATTCATACAACTCCCTGCTGACATAAGGGTGAGTACAAATAAAATGTATTGCAGTGATAATAGAATTATATAAAATAATTAAATCGGCCCCAAATAAGTTTCCTTCATCTCATCCCAGGGGATCTGAAGCTCTCCCAGATC
Organism: Pseudochaenichthys georgianus; assembly: GCF_902827115.2. Lineage (NCBI taxonomy): Eukaryota > Metazoa > Chordata > Actinopteri > Perciformes > Channichthyidae > Pseudochaenichthys > Pseudochaenichthys georgianus. The sequence continues at coordinate 45,116,045 of NC_047511.1, read as the reverse complement.
AGCTGTCAATAGTACACAGTGACCTCACCTCGAGTGCAGGTCACCTACTGCCTACTAAAACATCTAAGTCAGGATTAAAGTACAGTCCCTGTCTCCTGCTGTGGATGCGTCTGGCTGATGCACAGTCCTGATGCCACAGGTGCTCCGCCAGGCAGTTGAGGAGAGAGGCCTCTTGCCCCGCAGCTGACATCTCCGGCCCCTCCTGTCCCTGTCTCCACATCCTTTTAAGAGAACAATTTCCATCTGAACACATCCAGAGGATCCAGGCAGCAGGGTGTTCTGCCCGGGCGGCCGCAGAGGCGCAGCCCAGTGGATCGTGGAGTTCGCTCTGCTGGAGCTACTAGCCCGCAGCATCACTGTGCCCACCTAGACTCACACCCAGTCCTACGAGTCCCCCCCCCTCAGCGTCTCTCTGATGTATACCTTGATACTGACCAGATGTCTCTTCTTATCAGAATGCTGTCTCTCTGTCCTACAGAGTATCCCAGACAAACAGGAAAACTGGTGAAACTTTTCCGGATACTGCTGATATGTGAGGTGTTTGCATGCAGGTGTTTGGGTGGCCACCCATTTCATTGGTTTTTAGAGTTGGTAGATTGATTTTCTTCTTTTTCTGTTGTCCAATGCTGACACACATTATGAAATGCCCAATGTATGATTGATTCTTTAAACGTTATTATGATTTCCCCTTTCATACCTCATAAAACTCTTTTTTTAAAGGTGGGGTAGGTAAGTTTGAGAAACCGGCTCGAGATCGCTAGAATTTGAAAATACACAACCGTAGAAAATCTGCCACTTCCTTACAGAGCCCCTCCTCCAACACACACACACGTGCACATGACCAATGAGGGCACGAGGTAAGTTTGTGCCCCGATGGAAGGCTGACAGGCAGGTAGGCCATTGGTTGTACTTTTTACAGCACCACGGCTTCTACAGATGACTTTTTTTTATGGATTTGTTGTCAAAGCACTTCACTTCACTTCACAGATATTCATTGCTATCGGGATGTTAAGAGCATTCCATGGAATATAACAACAAGTGTATCTCGAGCCGGTTTCTGAAACTTACCTACCCCACCTTTAAGTTGTGAAGCATCATTAAACTGAAATGAAATCTCAAAATAGATTAGCGTTACTCCTCTGTCTGCTGAGCTTTAGAGCATTCAGCACAAACACGAATGTTGTGATGAATGATTTTTATGTTGGTAGCTCTTTGGCTCACAAATTAGAACCTAAAGGTGGACATTACATTACATTGCATTTAGCTGACGCTTTTATCCAAAGCGACTTACAATAAGTGTGTTCGACCAACAACATACAAACTTGAAGAAAACAGAATCATAAAGTACATCAGGTTTCATAGAGCAAAACATTTCAAGTGCTACTCAACTGGCTTTAGGTAAGCCAGTCCTTTATTAGTATATAAGTGCTTTGTTAATAGTTCTATCGCTCGAAGTGGAGTCGAAAGAGATGAGTTTTTGGACAATGGTCATAGTGGGAACTGCTGCAGTTAAGAAGGGTTGATCAGTGTTGATCAAGTTTACAATTCCTCTAAGACTTAGAGGAAACTTAGAGTCTAAGTGAAAGTCCCCTTTATCCACGGTTATTATCACGGAAATATCAATTGGACTATAGTTTGACGTATCATAGATGGCCTTTTCCAAGTCAGTATGTGTATTTCAGAAGGTATCTTTTACGGTGGTTGTTCTTTCTACAGTTAAAAAGCATTTCCATGTGTAGATTACAAACCTGTTCGTTGTAGCTCCTGTTTAGTCAAATCTTCACAGTTTGTGTTCATGCCCTTTTAAAAACACCCGTTTTTCTTTTGTAATCTGTTAAGATCTTGTCATGTCGGTGCATCATATATCAAGGATGGATTTTAATGCCTTTATTTGGGTTATATACAAACAATGTTAAGGCAGATTGAATTATCTACTTTTATCTTGTGTGACATTTTTTATTTCAAATAAAATGGAAATAGTATTTGTACACTCTGTGGATTTATTTTTTACTTCTGCATTTTTATAATCAAGTCATACTAATCGAATCAATACTCAACTATGTCAACTTTAATACAAGTTAGCTCTCAAGTTAGCTCTCAAGTTAGCTCTCAACTTTAATACAAGTTAGCTCTCAAACAATTATCTGTGTTTCCCACCAGCTCCGAGAAGCCTTAATTTCCTTTGTACAATGCATTGTGGGAAAATGGTGGTTCTTAGGAATGCATAGGCCAACTGATTTCTTTAAATATACTTTTTTAAATGTGTTTTCCTATTTGAAAAAAAAAAAGGACAAGCATTCAATCACTTACATTAACATAACCACACACATTATACATTGCATGCAGAATAAAGTATTACTAAAAAAATAATTAAAATAGTATAATAATTTTTTTTAATTATACTTAAATACTAAAATAACATAAGTCAAAATATTACAATTAAATGAAAAAATTATTAAAATTATAAAATACAATTATAATCAAGAAAAGCGACTGCAATGCATTTTTATTACATTATGAATCGGCCAAAGGATATTTATTTCATTATGAAACGATGGAGAGTGTTGCTAGGAGGGAATTTCTATATTCATAAATAATATTCAAAAACTCAGAAAGGGTAAACAACAACTAATTATATAGTCATTTACTAAATCATTACATTTAGCTGGCGCTTTCACAAGAGGCGTTCAAAACTATCGGATACATGATGGCGTAAAAACACAAGCGTCCCTTTATAGATTTAGGAGGCGAATAAAAAAGTTGCATACATTTGTCGCTTTTTCTTTCTAAATTTAAAACAAGGTCATTTAAAACGTAATGTGTTTACCAAGATATGTCATGAGGTGTATCACATTTAATACTATAGTGGTTGAAATCACAAGCTTGCAAAGAGCACTTAAAGGCAGCATTATGCGGAAGGAACGTTGTCACGGCGCCATATTTGATACACCAGACGCTAGCTGTTAGCATTAGCTGTTTACAAACTTTCACCTGAGAGACGGAAACACAAAGCAAGCCTTAAACTACATTAAAGATGAATGTTATAGATAATATCCGGGAAATGGCCGCAGCTGGCCTTCACTCTAACGTCCGGATATTGAGCAGTTTGCTGTTGACGATGAGTAATAACAACCCGTAAGTAAAAGCCAGCGTGAGGATCCGTCTAGTTCCTGGAGACAGTGATAGCGAAAAGCTAACTGACAACTATTGATATCATTTATTTCTTTAGTAGTTGATCAGATCAGGGTTTTTGAATAATGCACTCCGACCCCTGCTAGAAATGCTTCTCAAGTACCCACATATTTAACAGTGAAATGTGTATTATTGGGTGTAATATAGTGTACGTTTGTATATCCAGGAAGTAGTCATATGAAGGTACGTGCTATTAACAGTTAGCTGGAAGGAGTTGACAGTCAGCTGTTTAACGAGTATTGTATGACTTTTTACATATATATTGTTGTTAAATAGCCTTCCCCCCTTTCACAATGTTAACAATGCAGTGGGGTTGATTTAAAATCAGGGGCTATCAAAGTCACAGAGCCATGTTTTTGTTGTGATGAAGCCCAACAGCTGATGAAGGATGCTTCTATAAAAACACAAACTAACACTATTGTTTGTTTACTTTCTACACTCCTGTGCTTTAGACTAATGTATCATCTCACTGTCCACTTTTTGTTACGGTCTCTTCTATATTTATCTCACTCAATGACAGTCTTTTTCTCTAAGCATTTCTACGAACACATGTTTTAATGTTAATTCTCTGATTCTTAAGAAATATTGTGATGCTTTTCCTACATTTTAAACGTACATACATTTATATTATTTACACTATTGTTATATCTTAGTATACACAGTATCAAACATTCATTTGTTCCATATGTATTGTTGTGATTGATTGCTGCTTCATTGTAGTAAATGCACCCATTTATTTGTTGCTTTAAATCGATGACATTATTTAAATCGTCTTATAACTAACTTCTCTGTTTTCCGTATATTTGACTCTAAGATGGAGCAGCTAACATAACCCACTTCACCCATGCAATCAAAAGTGGTTCTGATTCTAATTACTTTACCATTTGTGTCTTTTTATCAAAGAGAGCTGCTCTCACCGGCCCAGAAGTACCAGTTGTTGGTTTACCACGCTGACAGCATCTTCCATGATAAGGAGTATCGTAATGCTGCCTGCAAATACAGTATGGCTCTACAGCAGAAGAAGGTGATCAGCAAAACGTCTAAAGTTCGTACTTCTACTGGTGGAGCTGCTTCTAATTTACAGGCACAGGTATGTCGGATAGCACTGTTCAATGTTTTGAATGAAGCCATAACATCATTCAATGTGGTTTTAACCAGAATTCCCACACATCAATGGCATGTTCATATCGCTCAATGTTTTGTACCTTGAAAGACAAATACCCATACCATCGACTAGTTCAGTTTGCATGAAGGATTATTAAAGTTACTCATTATGTTGTCTTTCAGAGTTTGCCCTCAGAGATTGAAGTAAAGTATAAGATCGCCGAGTGCTACACCATATTGAAACTGGATAAAGATGCTATTGCAGTTCTCGATGGGATCGCATCCAGACAGAGGACCCCAAAGGCAGGTTACCCTCCCATAGCTATTGTGATAAACCGATATTTTTCATGCTTTCTTTTTTGTGATCACATTTTTTTTTAGATTAATACACAACATGTACAACCAAAAGCACAACAATCTTTCTTTAAAAAAAAAAAAGTAAAAGTACTTAAGAAAAAGACAAATTAGACAAAATATACAAAATGCAGAATACACAACCCAGTCTCACGGCATTTCGGGTTATAGTCACGAAATAAATGTAATCTCTTGATTCGTGTTCACCAACACGATTTCCCCCTTTTTTCCGTGTCACACAGAACGATTTTAAAAGCAATGTATTTCTATTAGTAGTGTGTTTCGTGCCCGCGTCTTTTTGTCCGGTCGGGTCTCGGAACACCGGAAGCTGTGGGGTTCATAAAAACATGTTTTACTCAATATCAAGCCACGATTATTATTTTAATTTAAAATCGTATAATGTCGGACTTTTTTTGCCGTCCGCGAGGAAAATAAATGTCTCAGAGCCTCAGGATACTGAAATCTGTATTTTTTAAATATAATTTGTTATTATTTATATTGCTTTTAAAAATGGGGAAATCGTGTGGGTGACATTAATCAATAGATTATTTTCGTGACTATAACCCGAAATGCCGTGAGACTGGGTTGGAATACAGAACACATATAAGCTAAACATATTGTTCATGCTTTCTGTTATAATACAGCCACCATATCTGGTCACAGACTCATTCCTCCTCCCTGCATATAATATCAGAGTTTAAGATTGATCTAACTCATAGCAATATTAATTTTAGAATTTAACTGTTATTATTATTATTGAGATAGTATCGTTATCAGGATTTAGCCTTGGGAGGTGGAAATCTGATATTGTGACGGATCTATTGGAATGTCCAATTCACACTGTATATTTATTTTAATATTCCATTCCTCACTTAATGTAATGATATCCGGCTTTATATTGTGTTACTGTTATGGAAAATTGGCTCTTAAATAGTGTTTTATTTGCCAGATAGTTTGCACATTTTTTTTCATATTTCCTACTCTATAATGCCGGTATATTTCTATTTTGAGATGCGTCTATTTTAGAATTGTTTATTTCTACTCTTTTAATTTCTAGTTATGTGCAATGCCTTGTTTTTAATGCTGCTGCAACGGAAACAAAATCCCCTTTTTAGGATCAATAAAGTACATCTTAACTTATCTCACAAGTAAATACCCAGCTGGGGTTTAACTGTAAAGGTAAAATGACTGCAGATGGTTTTACTTCAGAAATACTGTTTTTAATGTTTCATTTTCTGAACTGATCTGAAATACTGTCGCGATCACAAGGGGAAACGTCTACGACTTATCATTTTGCATTAGAGACGTTTATCGTATCTATAGACTTGTGTTTAATGGATGTTGTTGTTCGTTCTTCCCTCAGATCAACATGATGCTAGCTAACCTGTACAGGAAAGCAGGTCAGGAGCGTTCTGCGGTGACGAGCTACAAAGAGGTGCTCAGACAGTGCCCCCTCGCGCTGGACGCCATCATCGGTATGAACTCTCAGTGTGTGTGTGTGGGTGTGTGTGAACGATTTACTGTAATTATGTTCTCATTCCTTTAACAGCCATTGTATCTGATATTAAGGATAATTGTGTGAAACCGTGATATTTTGAATAGTTATCGTACCGTTGGAGAAATGGCTACTGTGGCCACCTTCGCTCTTCACATGTGAAAGCTTTTGTTATACGAGACACACGTTCACTATCTGCTCGGACAGTGAATCCCTTGCTCTAATGTAATAATACTAGGGATGCACGATATTGGTTTTTTGAAACCGATACCGATAACTTCCTGCTTCTCAAGACCGATACCGATAATAAAAAAATGTTTACGCCACTAATTATTTTAACGCGATTAACGCATGTGTATTTGTTGTCCTTGGCCGCCCCGTAGTTTCAGAGCGCATCTAGTTTAAAATACTATCTACAAGCTGATGCAGCCCGCTTGTGGCAGACCACACTTCCACGCTCACCGGCAGGCACCGACTGGCCATCTGGAGGACCGGGAGGGTGTGTGTGTGTGTGGCCCGAGCGAGCGAGAGAGAGACCTTACGTGCATTGTTGTTGTTAGCATCTGGTGCTAGCTAGCTGCGCTAACGGATATAAGGAGCTGTTTAAATGAAAACAGAGGAGCGACATTTCGCCACAACTGCGCCGAGCACTTGACTTTATGCAGGAAGCAGACAGCGGGACATTGTAGGAGAAGTCAGCACACTCAGCACGGATAGTGCAACATGATCGCAGCGTCCAGGCAGCTCCCGTTCGAGCATATGCCTTGAGTTGCAAAACTGGCAAACTTCTTTCCTTTTTCAAAAGCCTCGTCGATAGGTAAAAGCCCGGTGCCTTTGCAGCTGGCTTTGGATTTGCCGCTAGTTTAGCAGCGCAGGCGTCTTCGTACGCTGTTAACACACCATCGTAGTGATGGCGATGTTTCAGGCGACTAATCAGGTTGGAAGTATTATAGCTCGTTGCCTTTTTCCCTCCTCGTGGAACTTCTGCATTGCATTTGTTACAAATAGCAAGCGAACTATCCGATAATTATCGGCCCGATAATTATCGTGCATCCCTAAATAATACTAATAAAATGTATTTGTAAAGCATCTTTCATTGCTAAAAGTCATCCCAAAGTACTACAGGAGGCGTAATGGAAAGAAACACAAGTTTAATCAAAGGCTTTTCTTTAAAGAAAGGATTTTAGGCCTTGCTCTAATGTACTTGTTAGAGCCTCATTAAAGACCTTTCTCTCTCCTCCTGCAGGCCTCCTCTCTCTCTCGGTGAAAGGAGCCGAGGTGGCCTCCATGACGATGGATGTGATTCAGAGCATCCCCAACCTGGAGTGGCTGTCCGTTTGGATCAAAGCGTACGCATTCATCCACGCTGGAGACAACCAGAGAGCCATCAACACCATATGGTGAGCACAGCATATCAAACCTATCACATTATAGTAATCATAAAGCTTTATATATATATATATATATAGCACTTTTCATACAACTCATGCCGCTCAAAGTGCTTTACAAAAGGACACATCACAAGTTAAAAATAAACAACAAGAATTTCCCCTCAGATTATTTGTTAAGAACTTTAAAAGGCGCAGCAACAGATAACATGATCAGGTTAAGAGACACAAGGAGGTCAGATGTATGATAATACAAATAAAATAAATAATGGTTTCTCTCTGACGGATAAGAAACAAGACAACGGAGCTAATTCAACAATATCAAATAATATATATAACCCTATAAAACAAAGTGAACATATAGGAACAACAGAAATACAAATAAAAAGATTAAGACCTATAAAATAAATCAATCAATATAAAGGTAGGTAGGTTATATCATGTTATATACAAATGTGTTTGTTTTGAATTATTACGTGTTCAGTGAAGCACTTTGAATTGCCTCTGTTTCTTAAAATGTGCTTTACAAATAAACTAACCTTGAATGAACTCGAGCTGAACCGAGAAGTTACTCTCAGAGTAGTCGTCCGGAAATTTGAAATGTTCGCTGCATACACGAGCCTGTGAATCTCTCGGTTCGGGCCGGCCACATTTCGCTAGCCACTGCCTCCGAATGTACTTCTTACGCTTACCTTTTGGCAACAGATGGAACCGAGCATTCCGTGGATTGTTCCTATCAGAATTGTGGCAATATTTCGCGATACAGTGAGGCATATTTGAATAGAGAAACTACAGTAAATAACATGGAGATCAACGTGTATTTGAAAACCAAACGCATGGTTTACGTCAGAGATGGAGTACTCGAGTCCTGGACTCGGACTCGAGTCGGACTTGAGTGCCGATTTTCGTGACTCGACTCGGACTCGCGCACTGATTGACGCGACTTGGACTGGTGAATTCTCGCACAGGATGACTTGGACTCGGACTCGGACTCGTGTTCCCCCCCCCCACGATGACTCGGACTCGACTCGTACATTGACGCTCCGACTTGGACTCGGACTCGAGCACATTTTCTCTGGAGTCTGATGTCCTCTATCCTGTATGGCGAGTTCACGTACTGGGCCCCGCTGTTCCAGTCTCGAGATGTCTACAGACACACCCCGCATCGTGCTGTATGCTTTCACACATTCTGCTTCCACATTGGAAAAGAGCAAAATGCTCGTTATGTGGAAACAATATAGAAGAGAAGGCTCCGTAACACATTACTCTAAGGATCGAGTTCAGACATATAGGCTGTCTTGAACACTATCATCAGAGTAACGTGATCTAATCAATAAATAAAGATTCAGCCGATAACACGAAAGCACATGGCTACTTAACATGCATAATGACATCATTTTGCATGCTAAGTAGCCATGTGCTTTCTGGGGCTAAATCTTTATCAGTAAACTGATTTAACCCGTAAAAGTTCCTTCAAAATAAGAGTCCCGATCTTATTACTATCAAAATAAAAGTGCAAAACGAAAACTTTACCATAGGAAAATATTGGCATACAAATATAATCACTTCTCTAAAAGGTAACTCATTTTAAATATAGTTTATTTATATATAATAATAATAATATGAATATTAGAAATAAGCTTTATATTTGTATAGCACCTATTACAAGAATTGTAGCCAAACTCGCTTCACAGCAGTTCAATAGACAGGATAACAGCAATGTAGAGGAGCAGCTACATTTCAACACATATATCCACGAAGATTAATACATGAAGACTTGTGACTCGGACTTGACTTGGACTCTTCTTAAGTGACTCGGAATTGGACTCTGACTCGAACACAGGTAATGATGACTCGGACTCGGACTCGACTTGGACACTCCTTAGGTGACTCGGACTCGGACTCGACTACGACTCTCCCTTGGTGACTCAGACTTGGACTCGGACTCGAAGAGTGGTGACTCGAGGGTGACTTGGACTCGTGAATTGGTGACTTGACTACAACACTGGTTTACGTCACGTCCGGAAAATGGCGGCGCCCACAGTGTTGATGTTATTTCGGTATATAATCAGTTTAAAATCACTGATAATGTCATCGGATTAAAAAAAAAAAAAGAAAGACTGGCAGAGACTGGTCTGTTTTATCGGATGATAATTATTAAAAAATGAGTGTCATGAGCATACCATTCCTTTAAGTGTAAATACATCACAAAAAGTTACAAACTGATATTTGTAAACCTCGAAACAAGCTTTGAATGTAGACAAACTGTCCTAAAAGTGACTGCATTTTTCTTTGTAATTGAAATCTTTATTGTCACATGGCGATAACATGCTGGTTACAACAGCCTTACAATCCTGTAACAAAAGGCCAGCAAGGCATTACAAAATAAAAGGCTAGGGATATGTCTTCGTGTTATTATATTCTAAAGACACATGATTCTATTAGCTATTGTTCCAGTCGAATGTCTTTGTTTTGAGTCTCCATTCTTCCCACTTTCTGTTGTTACCCATTGGTTTTTCGTTGGCGGTGCTTCCTTACCCCAATGCCTAGTGATGGCTAAACGTGACTGAATATGACTGAACATCCTTGTTTCTCTGCCGGGCCTCAGCTCTCTGGAGAAGAAGTCTCTGCTGCGGGACAACGTGGACCTGCTGGTGAGTCTGGCCGACGTTTACTTCAGAGCCGGAGACACCAAGAACGCCATCCTCAAGTTTGAACAAGCTCAGATGCTCGACCCGTACCTCATCAAAGGTCAGCTGGTATTTATTCATTCACCAAGCATCTGGCCCAAACTGTTCAAATGTTTCATCTTTAAAATACTAACACATGCTACGCGCTCAATACTTTAGCACCAGATTCACCCTCCATGTTAACGTATTTAGGGCTGTACCGAATTCTTGATAGCTTTAATGTTGACATATTGAGTCTAAATGAACACTTGCTATAGCCACTGCTGCATTTAAAGATTAGGCTACAGTAATTATACTTTTTGTTTCATGATATTCCCCTGAGGGTTTTTGCAAATTATTAATAACTTAAAGGGCAGTCCTCTGTCCTTAGTCTGCAACTAGTATACTATATATACATCTTTTTTACAGCTTGTTAATGTTGTGAATAAGTTAGATTTTAGAAAGTGGAATTGATACAAAAAAAGACAATTTACTGGAGGAATCGCTTTATTAAAATTCTGGACTATACTCGAGGATATAATTGACTTTTAAAGGGTGATTATGTTGTAAAATAGGACATTTAAAGCTTCATTTTAAAACCTCAGGAGACGCATTGAATGTAAAAAAACAAAAGACATTTAGGTACAGTCCTAGAAGCATGTCAGTTATGTGTTTTGCTCGTGCAGGAATGGATGTGTACGGCTACCTGATGGCCAGAGAGGGACACCTGGAGGATGTCGAAGTCCTGGGAGGAAGATTATTTAATATCTCAGACCAGCACGCAGAACCCTGGGTCATCTCTGGGTGAGTTTATATATTTATTTTTACAATATCTGCTATCAGGCTGCACAACAAGGGTCAACAATGTAACCCATAAAGTACTGTACATCAAATATACCCTGTTTACAAAATAACTTTTTACCGGCACGCATACATATTTCTAGGCAAGGCAAGTTTATTTATATAGCACTTTTCAACACAAGGCAATTCAAAGTGCTTTACAAAAAATGAAAGACATTCAGACAAAGGCATTTAAAATCAGTAATTAAAAAGAAAAGCTAAGGAAAAAAACATTAAAAGAAAAAATACATGGATAAAAGTTACCGTGCAGTCTAAGATATGAATAGTTCAATTCATTTAAAGGACAGCTATCATGCAAAATGCACTTTGTGATGTCTTTTATACATAAACATGTGTCCCCGGTGCGTCGGGGAACTCAGCGTCAGAAAATAAAACCCTCTCTCTTTTCCTCCGTACCCAAATCTTTTAAAAACGGGGGTACAACGAGCGGATACAGATTTGCTGCCGATATGACGTAATTTCGGTTGGTGGACCGAAAGAAAGTTGCTATCAGAAACAATGCCTGACGTGTTTTGGACGTAATCTCGTCTTTGTTTACATTAGCTAGCATCGCTAACACTCAGAGCTAACCTGTACACGTGTTTAAAAAGCAGGAAATGAAAAAAGGAACTCACCTTGTGATAAACCCGCGAGAGAAAAAGCATTTCAGCTCCACACTGTTTCAGAAATAATCCTTGACGTGGTTTAGAACAGGATGGCGTTTTATCACAGCAGAATTTTACTTTATCTCCGGTAGAATTCTGATCAGGCATTAGCTCCGCCTCCTCCTTTTTTCAAGCTAAGGACCCAAAATCCGCGTTTCTCTAACAGGGCTGGAATAGAGGGATATTGTTTGTATTTTGAGCAAAACACTTCACAGACATGTTTTTATATATTTGTATTTATCTGACACCTATAATATACGCCTTAAAATAGCATAATAGGTGCACTTTAATATGTATATATGTTCATTTAATTAATTTCTTATTTTAAAAGTTACTAACTGTATCATTTCAATGTGATCTTTAATTGTATTAATCTGGTGTGAATCTGTGCTGGCCTGTTTTTCCATCTCGCCCTGTTGCCGGTTGAACATCTGAATTTCCCCACAGGATTAATAACGATCCATCGTATCTTATTGTTGGCGCCATAATGTATTTTGTTTTTATTTTGTCTGCGCAAGTTGAATGTATCATGCAGTTCCAACAGTGAACACAGGATGGAGCATTCAACTTGTGAGGGCATATAGGTAATCACTGAATGGTAACGGAAGAAGCAACGTGGATACAATCAATATGATGAATATACGGAACACAAAATAAAGGATATACGACTCATTGTTTTATAGTCTGGAACACACAACGTTCTCCCGTTCACATCCCTCAGTGGCTTGAGTATAGGTTAAAAAGTCACTACACTTATCTTATTATTATAGTTCCTGTAACCCTTTTCCATGTGTTCCCTGTGCTCCAGTTGTCACAGCTTCTACAGTAAGCGTTACTCCAGAGCTCTGTACCTAGGGGCGAAGGCCATCCAGCTGAACAGCAACAGCGTGCAGGCGCTGCTGCTCAAAGGAGCCGCGCTCAGGAACATGGGGAGAGTTCAGGAGGCCATCATCCACTTCAGAGAGGCCATGCGCCTGGCCCCCTGCAGGCTGGACTGCTACGAGGGTACGTTAGTGTTCTCCCTGTTCCCCGGCTTGAGCTTCAACCTCAGGATCCATGTGTCTGTGGTCCTCTCCTGAATTTCTCAAAATGATTACTTTTTCCTTAAAAACTCAAAATTATTACTTTTTCTGAATACTTTAAAGGGGACCTATCATTCAAAATGCACTTTTGTACATCTTTTATACATGAATATGTGTCCCCGGTGTTCCAGGAAACTCACAAAGTGTCAGGAAACACAACCCTCTCTATTTTCCTCCATACCCAAATCTCTTAAAAAGGGGCTGCAACGGATCTGATACAGACTGATCCAGATTTGAACACTTCTGTGACGTCACAGAAGTGGCGCTACGGCTATTGGGCCAACCACCAATTAGGAGGAGACGGCCACGGACATTGCCGTTCGAAAGCGCTGGAGACGCTGTAGTACATATGCCAGGCCTGTAGGTGGTGCTGTTCTCACAGAATCAGCCCGTGCAAAGACAGTGTTAAATTGAGCGAAATGAGGAATGGCTAAAATGCATGATCTGTTTGAAAAATAAAAAGTATAAATATGCCGTTTATATAGGTATGGTCCTACACTATATTATTCAAATATAGCCTGATAGGTCCACTTTAAAATGTTAATAATCCCTCGTCACCGGCTTGAGCTTCAACCTCAGGATCCATGTGTCTGATCCTCTCCAGAATGGAAGCAGTCATCACATACAGAGACTAGTTCCTGAGCAGTGTCCTTCACTGGCTGATATCCAAGAGAGGGAGTCACACAGTCACAAGATGGAGGAATAGAAAGCAGTATTCAATGTTTTACTTCAGATTAGCTCCACGTCAGAAATGAGCATGCTTGATGTCTGTCTCCATAGAGGCTGAATCATCATGTTAATCACATAGCTATCATCTGCCTCAAACAGTCCTGATGCTCTTCCAGGTCATCACACATCCTGTCATGTTCACAGCTACAGTTGGGAGACCTTTGTTATCATGTTGCTCTCATGTTGGAAGAGGACACTCAGTATTTTTTTTGCATTCGATGTGGAAGTTACTTAAAACCAAAGTCACACAATTACGCCCCAAAAACGTACCGGTTGTTGCAGCGGTAGACCAGCGAGTCATGTGGAGAAATAACTGGATCTAAAAGAGCATAGATAATAATTACCCCCCCCCACCCACCCACACACACACACACACACACACACACACACACACACACACACACACACACACACACACACACACACACACACACACACACACACACACACACACACACACACCCAACAACACAGACTATGCTCTAACACCCCTTGTTGTTAAATACCAAATAATATATAAGTATAAGCGTAAACTTTTACAATCAAGGTGGCTAAAATATGCTACCTACTACCATCCATCCTACAACCCAGCTTCAAAACACCCAAACCATCCCTTTAATTATTACTAACTAAAAAGGCCTGAAAACGCATCTTTTTAGAATAGCCTTTTACGAGATCTGTGAAACCCCCACTTGTTGCCATGCCAGCCTAAACGTCACTGTTTTTATTCTGTTGTTTACTTTATTATATTTTTGTTGTTGTCGCTTGTAGATGAAATTGATTCTGACTCTAACTGTCCCCTCTCAGGTCTGATCGACTGTTACCTGGCGTCCAATGGGATTCGAGAGGCGATGGGCATGGCGAACAACATCTATAAGACTCTGGGCGCTAACGCTCAGACGCTCACCATCCTGGCCACCGTGTGCCTGGAGGACCCCGTGACGCAGGAGAAAGCTAAAACTCTGCTGGACAAAGCCCTCGCTCAGAGGCCAGACTACACCAAGGCCGTGGTGAAGAAGGCGGAGCTGCTCAGTACGTACCATTCAGGGTTTCATTCTGCTTTTTACTAATGATTAAGGCGGGCTCAAAGACTTCATTTCCTCACTAAGACCATTTATTTTCACTTTTTATTATGTGTTTGGTCTATAACATGTAGTAAAAAAGTCTTTAAATATCTTGTTTTATCAGTAGAAAACCCAAAGATATGAACTTTAGTTTGATATGAAACAGAGTACGTACAACACAGGGTTTCATTTGTATTTTTAAGGCAGCTCAAAGACTTGATCTCCTCAGAGCGTCCTACATGAATTAGAGCAACGAATGCAATCTATTTAAATGTTGTATTATGTGTTTGGTCTATAACATGTCAGAAAATAGTAACAAATATTTCTTAGATTTACTATTTGTATTGAAAGTTATACTCCACGTTGTGTATTGTATATTATTAACTTTTTTGGTTTATATAAATATTATTTTATTGCGTTTTTAGTTATGTTATGTTCTCTAAAATGTCACAAGGCCACTACTAGACCATACTTACTTGTTTTCCTGTCCTTGTTTGTCTACCCTCCCTCATACTGTAAAGCGCATTTGAGTTGTGAAAAGCGCTATATAAATAAAATGCATTATTATTATTATTACCATAGCACAAGAATTCACAGAAATTACAATTTGTCCGGTTACATCATGAAATGGATGTGGGATCGGAGCATTTTCTAGTGGTATACCAGTGAGATTGAAAATTGGACCAATATCATACCACGTGAAAAGTAAAAACACTCCTTTATTATCACTTACAGATTAATTTAGGAAGTTAAAAATGATCTTGTGCTAAAGGTGTGTATATTGTGACGTCCTTAGGTCGGGAGCAGAAATACGACGAAGGCATCGCTCTCCTCAGGAACGCTCTGGCCAATCAGAGCGACTGCGTGCTGCACAGGATGCTGGGAGATTTCCTGGTGGCCGTCAACGATTACCAGGAAGCCATGGATCAATACAGCATAGCACTCAGGTGACCAGGGAGGAACACTCCTGAGCAGAATGAGAAGGATTTGGTTATAATCATTTTGTGTGGTGTCATGGCTCTTAACCAACAACAACGTGGTAAGGACACGATATAAGGAAAGATATTGTTTATAACCACTCAACAAAAGAGCGATGGGATGTGTTAATCAGTAAGATCAGTAGTGTGGGTGCGTGAACGTGGTGTTGAATGCCAGTCCTTTGACGGTACTCGATGACGTAGCATCCTTGAAATAGTGGCTCTGGAGCAGCCTTCCTCGACATTGAGAAACACCCTCTGGCTCGGGCCTTTCACTCCTCCGGTACCGGCGGCCAGGTGCCCTCAATCAGCGCTGATGGGGAGGAAGGGAGATCGTTAAAGGGCCATGCACACACATCAGGAGAGAGTAAAGCAGGGGTCGTCACAGTAGTGTCTTTCAGTCTTTAAAACGATTGTCAGTTTTCAGAATCAAGCTTAGTGCCAGGTGCGTTTACACATACAAGGAACTAGCTTTGGTATCTGGTGCTGCGAACATAAACAATCTAAACAAATGAATTACAAAGTAATTATAATAATAATACATGTGATATTTAAAGCGCTTTTCCTAATGCTCAAAGACGCTTATACGGATAATAAAATATAAGCATTTTGAAGAAACAATTTAGCATTTAAAAAGGATGCTAACGAGAAGTATCCCCACCATTTAGTCACATTTTAAATAATTGTTATCCCCCATCTTTAAGTCACTACTTATTTTGTCACTTTTTGATTTAGTCTTATGCTGCGTTCACACCGGACGCGATGCAAATATTCGCATGAATGCCGATGTAACAACATACTGATACCGGTTAGTAAAAACCATGAATTAACGCTTTGACAAGTCTGCAGACAGACGGCAGGCGAACAACCTTTTTAAAATGCGTGTTTTCTGAATGGAGATCGGTTAAGCTAACGCAGTATATGCTCCAGCCGTCCACACTCACAACAACGGCCTACAGACATAAATAAAGCAGCGACTGTATTCTCCATGACACAGGCAGTCTGTGGTTTGTACTGAACAGATATGAGGAGCTGTGAGCTCTGAGGGCTAACGGCTAACGGCAGGCTGAGATCCTCACAGCTGATTGGCTACCGCGAGATCGCGTCACGGGAATTTGACGGTCGAGTTGAAAAAATGTAACTCGAGCGTTTGTCGCGGCCCCCTCCAATCGCCTCAATCGCGCCGCGGCATTTGCATGAACCGCTTCATGCTCGCCGTCGGAGAGCATGAATTCGCGCCTGTCCCCGTCTCTGCTTTGACTTTACTGTAATCGCGCCGCCCCCAAACATCGCGGCCGGTGTGAACGCACCCTTAGTCTTTCTTCAAATGTCAACGTTTCCTTTTTATAGAAGAATTTATAAAAAATGTTTTCAATTCGAGTTCTAGGACCACAATTACAGCACAGACACATTTAAATAACACCAATGATAATGTGAATGCATAATTATATAAATAAATATCCTCTGTCCTCAGCCTGGACCCTAACGACCAGAAGTCCCTGGAGGGGATGCAGAAGATGGAGAAGGAGGAGAGCCCCACGGACGCCACGGTGGAGCTGGACGGAGACGACATGGAGGGCAGCGGAGAGGACGGAGACCTGGAGGGCAGCGACAGCGAGGCGGCGCAGTGGGCCGACCAGGAGCAGTGGTTCGGGATGCAGTGACCCCCCCAAACTGAGGGAGAAACAGCCCCCTCTCATCCTCCAGGGGGGAGACAGGACTACAGGCCTCATTCGTTTCCCAAAATCCAGATAAACACATCGGTGAGGAGCGGAAAGTCCTTGCAGTACACGCTCAGCCCCAGGGGAAGTCAGTGGTCAGTAATTGTGAAGATACATCTAATGGGATTCTACGTGATTAGAGCTGCAACTAAATTATCTTCATTATCGGTTCACTGGTCCAGAAAATGTCGATTTTAGTTTCTAGAAGTCTTTATTTGTCAGTTCAAGAAACCATTAATTCACAACTTGATATGTGACGGAGCAAAGCATTACATCTCCACATTTCAGCGACCGGGGAATGAATGAAATGGTCAGTAATTGTGAAAAGTAAGATAAATATTTGACTTTATTTCTGGACCTCTACGTGCATTAGAGCTGCAGCTACATTACTTCACCGTTTGATCCAGAAAATGTCTATTTTAGTTTCTAGACGTCTTAATTTGTCGGTTTCAAAAAGCAATTTATTCACAACTTGATATGTAACGGAGGGAAGCGGTAAAACGTCCACATTTGACGGACTGAAAAACAGCATTTTTTTAGACTAAATGTTGATTTATTTTATGCTTTTTTTAACCAACAAGTGACTTTTCTGTGCAAGTCATCGGGAACCTAATGTGTTTTTAATACAAGCGATCATGCTCATAAGGCTCCGCAATACCTTCAGTCAGTTAGCGTCTTATTTTGTCCGTTGAAAACCAAACTATTGTCGCTTTAATCCGATACAAACCAATTAAAGCAGCAGGAAATCTACACATTTGAGAGGCTGAAAGAAACAGCATTTCGGACATTTTCCCACTTTAATTTGATTTACATATTAAAGAGGTCCTATGCTGTATGTCAATGGTCTGCAGAGGCTCAAATCCTTGTTCCCTTCCAGAGGCAGCTTCTCTCTATTTTTCTCTCTTTAGGTCAATCCACTACTGACTACATGTTGAAGAACCAGCATGTTGTAATGATTAACTCAACTTATTTTTACCACCTCATGACTTGTAGATGCGTGTGGAATATAAAAATCATGCCACACACGATTAGCGCTATGTTTTGAGAGCGTGAACCCCAAACATATTGACTTGATAAATAACTGGATTTCTTTCACGTATTAAATGCAGAAAATGACAATTTCTGTGTTTTTTCCCCCGTGAAGATGTGTGCGTTATCAAAACATTTTCCAGTTATTCTTCTGTGTCCTGCAGCTCTAATTGGAATAGCGTGCCAGGTCGTGCATCTTAAAGTTACATTCACTCAAAGCTAAGTGTCAGTTTGTTCAAATATACTTAAAAAGAGCTTCTTTGGATGTTTCTCTGGGGTCGAGTTGTTCGGCGACGGTGTGATGGGAGATGTCTTTGAGGCCAAGTATGCGTTTCCGTCACGAGTCACAGGAGGAATGAAATGAGTGTTTTATTTGAGCCACAACTCTGACATTGAAACGGCGTCAGTGAAAAAGAGACTGTATCTTTAAGCTCTTTAACGAATATCCTAATTTGTGTTAAAATGTACATGTTTATTATTATTCTGTGTCTTTTTCTGAGTCGGCCTTTGTGTGTGAAAATAACCCTACAATTGACTCAAGTGTTACTTAAAATGTTTATAGTATTTTGTACATATTTTTAAAGTGTATAATAAAATAATTAAACACTCTCACTTGACACGAACAGAGTGATCCAGTTTCTCATGCGGAAAGCAATATATGAACAAAAAGAAAGTCCTTATTTCTGTTTTAATCCACAAATACCTCTTATTGTTTAAAACCCCATTGATTCTTGGATTCACCAACGTTTATCCAACGCAGGGAAACCATTTTCTTTTATTAGAGGAACATAGAAAATGCATTTATATCCACTTAGGAGGACTATTATATATTGTACTACTGTGACATCAATCTGACGCTGTGGAAAATGTATTTTAGGTCTATTTACCGATTTAAATGCTTCTTGGTTGCAATTCTCCAAGTCATGGGCAAAGCTTTTGCACATTCATTCAAATGAATTTGATCTGGATGATGCCACTAAAGGTATAAATGCACTAATTAACTAAGGATATAATTCAATATAAGCTTAAATATAATGATGTAACTGTGGGGGAAACTTCTGAAGCAATTGGAGTCAGGACTCGGAGAGACACGAGGAGAGCTGGAGCTTTGATGGCAAACACTGACGGTTTATTTGGAGCTTCGGCCGGAGAATTCACAAGACATGTCACGGGCCACGGTCTGACCACACGGTAGAGATGCCACCATCAATCCTGAAGACCCCTCCTGTAGCTCCAGGTTTTAACTCGTTCAGAGTGTAATAATCAACATTCTTCAATAGACTAAACAGCTGAGGACACTGAATCACATTTGTTGTCACTTATGTCTCGAGGTCATCTACACCATGGGTTCCCAAAGTGGGGGTCGCAAGATGATTACTAAATACAAATTGAAAATTAAAACATTTTTATTAATATTCGTTACCAATTTTTTTATTTATTATTATTAATAACGTGTGCACAGACCTTTTTCAGGGGCGGACTAGCCACCTGTATAATCCCCCGCAGCGAGGCTTCTTTGACAATCCACTAGCGCAGTGTTTCTCAAACTTTTTCATACCAAGGACCTCTTAACCAATAAAAAAACACTCAACCACCTAACCAGGGGCAGATCTACCGGGGTGGCATGGGGTGGCCTTGCCCCAGTTGCCACCCCAGTTGGCATCTTTGTTTTGAAAGAAAAGTTGTGGCTCATCGGACATTTATGAGAGAAAATCTCTAATGTCCGAGTGCAAGTGAATGCAGCACAAGACGCGAGCCTTGTAACCCCTCCGAAGGGCCTGGCGCGAGCTTGGAAATATGATAGGTGGCGATTTCATTTGAACGGGACGGCGCAAAACGAGAAGCATTCGGATCCAAGTAGACGGAAGGAATGAGATATTTGCGGTCTACAATGACAGAGAAGAGACTGTCCAGTGTGTCTGTACTCAGCATTGAATCGAAATGCACTAAAGCTTTGGAACTTAATAAGTTTGTGAGGCGTTTTGCTGAAATAGATGGTAATCGGCGCATTCAGCTGTTCTAGGCATGCAGAGGCGCGGGAAGGTGAGTGGGGGTGGACTCCGCTGTATAGAAAACTGTAGTTTCCATAGTTTCCCCACAGCAGCAGACGCACAAATGACGTCTGCTGGCGCATCATAAACACGTCTATTGAAAGTGCAGTCGGATTCTCAAAGCACCGCAGTCTCTTCTCCTAAGTCCTTTGGAAATCTCATATCCACTATCCCTTAACCCCATGACATTTCACTCAGAGGTCAAGGAATAGACGATAGGGTTAGACCAAGCGGCAAACTGGGGTAGAGCCGGGACGCCAATACGGAAGTGCCACACACTGCAGTTCATATATTGGCCGATAGGCGATGGCTGCAGAAAGGAGCAATTTCCATAGACCCCCATGTTAAAATGCCCAATTTTACAGCAGAAAAAAACATGTTTCTACCCCTGGCTCCATACATTTTATTATCGATATAGTTAGATTCCACATTCATGATTATGGATCTGAGAGTGAATTGTTTTCTAACGCAACCCTTTTATTTATATTAGGTCTTAAAGTGTGTGCATACATTAGGGCGTGGTCACATTGAGTGACAGCTCTGTCAAGTGACTGCTGCTGCTAGCTTCTTGTCTCTCTGCTAGCTGCTCCGTGAAGCTAGCTACAGGGACTTGCCTGCTCAGTTCATCCAGGGAACACAACTTGAAGCCGGCCGTGGCTGTTTGTTCTTCATGCTTATATATTGGACTATTGTGACTCGCTCTAATAATAATAATAATCCTTATATTTATTATAGCGCTTTATCAAAGAGCTTTACAAATACACATTACATATACAGATCATACATGTAATTGTAATATACTGTGGACAATACCCACAGGAGCAAATTCGGGTGAAGTGTCTTGCCCAAGGACACAACGGCCTGACGCAGTGGGGCGGGAGCAGGGTTTAGAACTGGAGTTCCCCAACGCCCCCTTGATCTGATGATCAAACGCACAGACCACTGCGCCACCCGTCCCCCGCTCTGTGGTTAAAACAGACGGTGCATGAATGCGGTTTTGCGGTAAGTGAAATTCGAGTGCTTTATTTATGTGTTAATGATTTTAATCGGCTACTTAATGAATGGTAAGGCTTGGGTTAGCATGTAAGCTAGTGGTAGCTACATCGGTGCTAACGATGCTAATCGTAGCCTCCAAGTTAAAATCATAGACTGTATATATAAAGGTTAAAACGAAATAGACAAGTGTTAAGTGGGATAATACTGTTGAACAAACGGCTTCTGTTTGAGGTTGATAAAATAAGGTCATCCTTGTAACTTAGAGATATTCTATTATGTAGTTAGGAACTGTATGCATCACTAAGGTTAATTTAAATTGGCTATGCTCAAGTATGTAGACAAGCTAACGTCAAAGTAGTGTATGTGAAATCAACCTCACAATATGATGTGTATATTACAATTATTAATGTCATATTTCAAGATGATTACTTGGATATTACAATATGGTTGGTTGAGCTGGAGTTCATTATCGAGCTTACACGTTAACATCACAGTCATCTGAAGAACGAACCCAAACCTTGTTGTTTTTATTAATTGCATTACCAAATGGGTATCAAATAAACAGTAAGCATTGGTAACACAATTTCCAAAGTTACAGTAAAATAAAAAGGACCCTGACTCGGACAATACACAATCCAACATGTTCAACAGAAGAGAATCAGTTATATTGTTTGTACACATGGTACTTTACATATATCTGTTTGTTTAAAGAGCCTGTGACACGGTTTTCCCCCATCATCCAAACCCATCAATTTGAGTACATATTGTCCCCTTGAAAACCGTTACTGAACTGATTTTGGATATTTGTACTTTGATAACCATTAATCTGCCTTCAATGTTGACCATTTTCTGGATCTTCTCGCGGATTCTTCAAGTCCCGCCAAATGATGGGTGACGTCATTGCGGGCACAGCGCTCCAGCTGCACCGTCCAGGATCCCAGCATCTGCATGTAAACCTTTATATATATACAGTCAGATGTAAACGCACGACGGCGCACACAGCAGCAAGCTCAGACAGCGATGACAGGTTAATGTTGAACGTGTCTGAGAGCTCATATGAGGCTGAAGGATCGGTTTATGTTGTATCTGTTAGAAGTTTAGGAATGAGGTGCGTCAATATGGGCGATCATACGGTCATGTAGCCAGTGGTGGAATGGGACTACAAATCATCCCGGGACTCTCGACCGGCCCACTTCGGTACCGCTAGTAAATTGTCAACGGGGGGGTGGGGGATGTCAGGGGCGGCGGGTGCTGTAGATAGTAAATGTAAATATGTAAATATTTGTGTCACTGCATCCTGGTAAAATACAAATATAATGTATAATGTCTGTGTCTTTGACATTAGCGCTGCTAGCCACCTGTGCCCTGTACTACGAAGCCAGTTCAACAGACCCTGGATATGTTTGAGTAACAAACAAACTAACAACAACAAACTAACAAACGAGATCTCGCTAAGCGGTCCTACGACGCTGGTTATCAACTCGGTAAATCAATGGGTTTCTCTCTCCAGCTGAGAGCGCGTTCACGTTTAAGACACGAGTGGATCTGACTTTAATTACATTTGTCTCGAGTGTTTCGTCAACATAATGTGTTAAATAATACTTCTGCATACAGTCTGTGACACTGTGAGTGTTGCACGGCCAGATGAGGCTGGAGAAGCTGACTCAGATAAGGAAATATATGATATATTATGATATTATATGATCGATGATCTGATTGATGATGTAATATGAATGATAAGTGCGACACGTCGGCGTCTTCTCTGCATACGGCAGTTTAAACTGTATTTCCTTTATCCTGTAATATGACTTGAGAGATTTAAACTCCGCACACTGAGTTGATCTCTTTTCTATAGACGCCGGAGGCGGGCAGCGTCAGGTAAAATAAGTTATTTAGCCTTCTCAAACCTGAGCCTCACGCGCCGCCTATGGGGGATGTGCTAGTGACTTATCCGACCGGCCCACTTCGGTACCGGCCCATCGGGATTCGTCCCGATGGCCAGTCCGCCACTGCACCCAGCCCATATAAATTGTCAACGGGGAGAGCCTCGCTGCGGGGAAACGGTGGACCTAGTGTCCCGATCGGAGTGGGAATAATAATAATAATAATCCGTGCATTTTATCCATTAATTTCCCCAACATTGTGGTAAAAAAACCACACGTTTAATCCATGTTGTTGGTGTACTACAACTACAAAAAGCATCGGTTTGTTTTCTCATCAGGAAATGCAGACCGGCTCAAACAAACGATTTTTATTCATCATCCTCACGATCATTTACCATCATATGTTTGCCGAATTGACATGAAAGCACTAATAAATGTAGTTTCATCCACTTGAGTTTACAACCACAAAAATAATCGATTTGTTTTTATATCACATCCGACGGGAGGAAATTCAGCAGCTCTCACTCCCGATTTTTAATCCTAATGTAATCATCATCTTCACCACGATCATTTATGTTTATGTCGCCGAATTGACATGAAAGCACTGACAAATATGAATATACTGTAGTCAACTTCATTAAAACGTTATTAACGTGCCTAATCTCAGTAATTCACAATTTCTACGCATGACAACACACTTTGTCCGTGTTTGGCTCTCGAAGCGTTCCCGCATTGACGTCACTTCCGGCTTCCCCCAAAACTTCAAAATGAGTCGAAGGAATTTCCCCGCGATGTTCGAAATTATTGATATTTAACGGAACGGTATCGCTTTTTCTTTTTTAAACTGACGGTTCTAGATTACTAGTAGCCCAATATTTCATTGCACAACAGTTGTTGGGATGCTGTCACAGGCTCTTTAAGGTGTCCAGGTGATGCAGACAGGCTGGACCAGAGAGTGAGAGACAGAACTGGACTCCTCACAGCAGTGAACTTGGTATAAATACTCTTTTATCATACTGTACAAAGAATCAAGAAAGATATTGGTTTAAATGAATGAAGTATTGACTTGAATACACTGATATACATTCAATTAAACCAGTGCTTCTCAAAGTGTGGTCCGCGGACCACTGGTGGTCCATGAGCGCCCCCTAGTGGTCCGTGAGTATATTGGTAACATTTCACATTTGAAATAAATAAATACATTTAAGTTTTCCGCACTCTCGCGGGAATATCTCCGCAATGGAGTGAGCTTAAGTTTCACTTTCTATTGCATGATATAGCCCAGGGAAACACCTTCGTCACACATGTTGCCACCTGTTCGTACCATTTCCAGGCGATTTATGATCTGTTCTAGGAAAACGATGTGTTTTGAGATATTTGTGGAGTTAGGTGGTCCGCGAGTGTTTTTTTAATGGTTAAGTGGTCCTTGGTATGAAAAAGTTTGAGAAACACTGCATTAAACAATACTAAATACTAGATCACCTACACATCAGTTAAGTTGAGGGTTCTTTCCATGCAAAAAGTTACTTTTAGATGTTAACAAGCAATATCATTTTGTCAGCTTTCTAATTTAATGTATTGAAGGCAAAGATATTTAACACATAGTGAGAACTGCTACTATTTATCTCTCAATATTGTCTGTAAAAACGTGGTAAAAGTTATTCTTTCAGTGAGACAACAGCTTCTACAGTTGCACTACGTTTTGATAACAGTTAAATATTATTTCGATAATAACATATATTTCAATGTTGATGAACTTCATACTGTTCATTCATAATCTGATTGTCTTTGTAGCTCTGTTGAAATAAAAAAAAACATTACAATTACAAAATAATGATATCTACAGCCGCTAAACACACAAACACACCGCTTTCATAAATAACACACTTGTTCTGCAATTTTATGTTTCCTGTCATTTTTGTTAGGAAAGGACATGCCGGAAAGACACGACATGTTCTCCTTCTCTGAGGGTCAAGAAGAACATCCAAGAGGAACATTAAAAGCTGATGTTATGAGATTTTAAGACCAGTACAGGACATTCACTAAGAAACTACTTTTATTGTAAAAACATAGTCAGCTGATCGAATGCAGCTATTTCCACATCTACACTCCATCAGCTGATTATTTCTATTCGCCTCACTTTATGAGCTTCACATTGCCTGTGCCATGTGCCGCAGAGTTTGCAAAGTCACAAATAAATGGGGCCAATCGTCAGTCAGATGTGAATGTGTAATCTAACATTTTCAGTAAGAATAATGGACGAAAGGATACAAATACAATTTATTGAAATGTGAACCAAAAGTTAATCAAACATGTTTTGAATAAAAAGCACAAATGGACAGAAGGTTTAAACCTATTAAATGTATAAGTAAACACATTTAGTCAAATAAAGTGACAGACTAGGCCTGTGCAGTTGGTATCAGCTATGCCCAGCATGGGCTCCTCCATCAGGCCTGGTCCTCCTCCATCAGACCTGGTCCTCCTCGCAGAGGAAAGACCCTCAGTCCTCTCCAAACCAACAGACAGGACGTCCATCACACAGAGGTTTCTCCCTGAAGTCTCTGCAGCCCTCTGGACACCAGGCTGTCTCAATCCGTCCACACTGAATATGAGAGGGGGAAAATGAAAATAATAAATGCTTTAGACAATAAGAAACATAAAGTTGAGTTGCTCAGTTTTTTTAGATTGTCCATACTATTACTGTATAACTAATATCTCAGGTTAAGAGGCACATTCAAATAAAGATCGGTCTTTAAATACATGTTGTCTTTTGAATTGTTTGTCTAAAGTCAAGGATCTAGAACTGGTACTTAGTTTTAATGATACAGTCTGGTTATTATGCTGTTTGGAGGAGGCCTCACAGGTAAGAGCACTAACTAGCTACCCCTTAGCTTGACTTAAATGTATTAAACGTATAGTTAAGTGATATCCAAATATAAATAACTAATGTCATGCAAACATATTAATATTTGCTTGATTCCAGTGTTGAATTTAGCACAATTGCATACAAACGTTAAGGGATTTTAAGATTCTGAAGTATTATGCTAAAAACTCAATAACGTAGATTATTATTTATAGTTTTGCTGAATAGTTTCATGTCCGCTTACCTTAGAAACGTAAAATGCCACGGCAGCGTGCAGATGGGGAGCATGTTAGCTTAGCTTGGTAGCTTCAGCTAGCTCTGGAACTTCCAGCTCGGTGCCAGCAGGTCCCGCCTCGGCTCCGCCTCTTTGGCCTTATTTGCATATATCTATGCTTATTTGGAGCAGGCTGGAACAGGCGGGAGTTGAACTCTGACGTCACTGTCGAGCCGTTAGTGGCCGACTCCGCCTACTAAGGGCTTCTCTGCAACTCTGCAGAATCCTATGGGTGACGTCACGGACCCTACGTCCATTTATATATACAGTACAGTGGCGAGCCGTCAGGGCCCTGTGAGGGCCTAAGATATTCTAAAAAATAATATTTTAAAACATTAACTCCAGTTAATCACAACTGGACCTTCTGTAGACACACACAAAAACCCCAAAAAAAAATACATTTTATTTATATAATTAAATCGAGTGTTCCAGGGTATTCTCTGAATACCTTGAAGGCCCTGACGGTTTGCCACTGCTTAACTCACTCAAATACAGTTGTTTACTTATTTCGGTGAAACGAATGTGCGTAGAGTTTTAAAGGATAGTCTCACCTTGATTCTGGCGCATTGCTTATCCTTTTATAGATCTATTCTCATCCACCATCTTTGTTTGTGACGTAAAGAGTGTAATGCCCAATCCCAAACCACTCCCTCGACCCTACCCCTCCGTGACGGAGTGAACTCCGTCTGTAGCCACACTCGCAGCTCAACGAGGCTCCCTCCTGTCAGATGGAGGGAGTAAATACAGCAGCAAGCTTCGGGACGGCCTCCCCTCTCTCCGGCAGAAACAGGAAGTGCCGTAACTGTATGTAACAACGGTTTCAAATCAGCATCTCTTAGACAAAAAGTTTAAATGAATAACTCAATAAAACTCCAAACATTTTTCATTGTGTTTCAAAGCTCTTTTAGTTTTAAACCTGATGTTTATAAGCTTCTTAGCTTTTGCAACGGTCGGTAAATATACACAACTTTATAATAAAATGCACACATTTACCTTTTTCTAGACTAAACACAGGTATGATCCTATGTTGCTCTTTTGCAAACTTCAAACGTGCAGCAATGTTTTTTCTGCACAGCAGTGGCTTCCTCCGTGGTGTCCTGCCATGAACTCCATTCTTGTTCAGTGTTTTACGTATCGTAGATTCGTCAACAGAGATGTTAGCATGTGCCAGAGATTTCTTTAAGTCTCTCGCTGACACTCTAGGATTCTTCTTCACCTCATTGAGCATTCTGCGCTGTGCTCTTGCAGTCATCTTTACAGGACGGCCACTCCTAGGGAGAGTAGCAACAGTGCTGAACTTTCTCCATATATAGACAATTTGTCTTACCGTGGACTGATTAACATCAAGGCTTTCAGAGATACTTTGGAACCCTTTCCAGCTTTATGCAAGTCAACAATTCTTAATGGTAGGTCTTCTGAGAGCTCTTTTGTGCGAGGCATGGTTCACATCTGCCAATGCTTCTTAAGAATAGCAAATTCAAACTGGTGTGTATTTTTTATAGGGCAGGGCAGCTTTAACCACACCTCCAATCTCGTCTCATTGATTGGACTCCAGGTTGGCTGACTCCTGATTCCAATTAGCTCTTGAAGAAGTCTTTAGCCTCGGGGTTCACATACTTGTTCCACCCTGCACTGTGAATGTTTCCATGGTGTGTTCAATAAAAACATGAAAACATATAATTGTTTGTGTGGTATTAGTTTAAGTAGACTGTGTTTGTCTATTGTTGTGACTTAGACGAAGATCAGAACACATTTTATGACCAACTTATGCAGAAATCCAGGTAATTCCAAAGGGTTCACATACTTTTTCTTGCAACTGTACTGGTAAACAGCGTGTTTCCTGACGGACACACACAGCGTTGAGTCAGGTCAGGTAGAGACCGGTCTCAAGCTATGGTCTCAAGTCAGCACCGCTGCAGACTCGCTGTTTGAGGGCTTGATAGCCCACTTCCCCTCCACACCGCTCCACACTTGTTGCTTTGGAACAGCCCTCAATATGGCGGACCCTCCGCGTGAACGCGCAAACGGAGGGGTAGGGTGTCAGGGGCGGTTTGGGAATGGGCCTAAGAGTCTCGTTTCTGAATCGGACACTCTGAGTGGATGCAGTCACAGCCAATCGGATTCAGAGGGTTGCCTGTCAATAGAGAACCGCAGTGACGCGTCCTAAAATCCGGATGTAAACTCCTTCCGGTTCCTTCGTCAAAAACCAATGCAATTTCTCCATAGGATTTTGGAAAATAGCTCGAAATAAGGTCTGTGGTTGACACACATTTAAGAGACGGATCACGTTTTGTTCAGCCGGATAATATCCTTTTATAATTTTCGAAGCATAAATCTAGTCGCAAGAAGCAAAATGCTAACGTTATGCTATAAAGGAACTACAGCAGGGTCGCTGCTTCAACGTCACCCCAACTTAAGATCCATATTCAAACATACAGATTCTAAATTGTACAAGTTGAAGTGTTTGTTTGAACAGTCTGCAGGAGGCAGGTATTGCTTTCAAGCAGAACAGGGCAAACTTAGCGGGAGTGTTTACGTGTTCGGTGTAATGACGTAAAACGGCCTGGACAACTTCTGTAGTCCTATTCAGCCACTTGGTAACAACCATCGTTTCTCAGACACGTAAACTCTTCAAAAATCACCAGCGGGGTCACTGCTGATGTATTTAATGTCGTAGAACAAAACGTGATCTGTCTCTTCAATCTGTGTCAAACACAGACCTTATTTGGAGCTATTTTCCAAAATCCTATGGAGAAATTGCATTGCTTTTTGTCGAAGGAACCGGACGTGGTAAAAATGCTAACTTACTTCCGGGTTTTAGGACGCGTCACTGCGGTTCTCTGTTCCGTTGCCTGTCAGTTTCGTTGCTATGGTTCCGTTGTTATGTGTACTGAACCTATGGTACTGAAACGAGAGCTGGTATAATTCCACGTGCGAAAACAAAATAAAAATTGGAATACGTTATTTTAGTGTCTTAAAAGTAGACTGAGGTATGAAGGGTTAACGTTACATCTTAGGATAATTTTTAGTCATGTTCTGTATACATACTAACATATAAGGGTATACTTAGTGTGGTTACTCCATGTTTACTAGCTATAACGTTACATCACTCTTTTTCACTTCTTACTCAGTCAGCCAGAGTGCAGATATCACCATTAGATTCACAAACCTGAAACATCATTTCTTCACTGCTGGTGATGACATTGTTGTCAGCTGCTGATACTGCTGCTGCTACTGCAGCTTGTGGCGCCTGCTTCGATGACAATAACTTTCTAATATCCATAACTTTATAGGCTATTAGCTTAAAACTCGTCAGGCACTAGGAAGGATCACTTCTTCTTCAGGGCAGGGAAGGCTACGCAGTACGCAGGCTACTGTCCCACAGCGGCTGCCTCTCTGGTGGACTCCGGTACTGCACATTACTCCCGAGACATTACATTTTTTTTTTTTTTAGTGAAACATCCGGGGCTTTTCAGAAAACATCCGGGGCTTGAGCCCAAGTAGCCACCCCCTAGCGCCGCCACTCCGCACATAATTGAAATACAGTTTACAATATAAAACACACAGGGATGATATGTGGCGTCTCTGATGTCGATCAATTCATAAATTAATAAAACTATTAAAAAGTAGTGCAGTTGCAAATTGTTACTATGTGTGTGCTAGTTCAGCGTTTGACGGTGTTCAGTTCTAGTATGGCTCTGGGGCAGAAACTGTTTTTCAGTCGGATTGTCCTTGATTGAATTGACCTGTAGCGTCTACCGGAGGGCAGAAGAGCAAACAGGAAGTGTCCAGGGTGCGAAGAGTCTGCAAATATTTTGCCTGCTCTGTTGAGGCAACGTTGGCCGATGACCTTCTGGGCTGTGTTGATGACCCTCCGAAGGGCTTTCCTGTCCTTTTCTGAGCAGCTGGCACACCACGTGGTAAGGCAATATGCCAGCACACTCTCTATGGAGCTTCAATCAGGAGAAACACTTTTGAAATCAGCTCACTCTCAGAGTTTCATGGATTATTAAAGAAGTTTTATTATTTTTTTGGTACATAGCAAATGACAGCATTTATTACAGTGATGTTGAACATCGTCATGATTTCTGGAGGATTCTGCTGTTTTCAGAATTTAAGACGATTTGCTTCATCGTAATCTCATGGAAACCAAATTGGTCAAAACTCTTCATTATAAAATCAAGTAGAATTCGTGATGCAAGATTTAAGCAAAATCATGAAAAATCTTCGAATACAACATTTGTTAAAAAAAGCAACATCAAAAAACCTTAATAGGCCAAAGCTAAATTCTTCAGAAATGCAAAAAACAACAAAATCAATCAAAATTCTTATGAAGCAAAAACATTTCTCGGTTCCAAAATCACAACACTTGTTTACGGACAATGTTAACATTTTAAGTGCGAAATAATTAGTCTCCTGAATTTGGGAAAATCCTAAATCACAAAAATAATCAGAATTCTTTGAAAAAAGTGAAATTCAAAAGAAATTAAAATGTTTCATAAAAGTCCAAAAAGTAATGATTACATATTATTGATCATCTTGTGAAATGAGTTCAATCCTCAATAATACAAAAACAAGCACATCTTGATCACATAACAAAGCACATTACCTTTTAAAAAGGAAACTTCTACAAAATGATGTACATTTTTAATTACGACATGTTCGTATTTAATATCTTATGAATTTGGGAATGCTCTCCAATAGGTGGAGTTCTTAAAAACAGCTCAATTACTACAAAATACAGAAAATACAATAAAACATGATATAGCGTAAGAAAAATCCTGAATGATTGAAAATGATTACAAACTGAGCTCAGAACATGTGAAATAAGAACATTAAAGAAAAGTTAAAATCTTGTACATGTTGGCAAAATACAAATATAATCGGATTTCTCTAAAAAAGCTATTTTTATACAAACAATCTCTTCAGACCAAATCAAGCAACATTCTTCTGTCAATAAAAAACATCAGCATTGTTGTGAAATAAGAAGTGTGTGGACTATTTACTTTTGTTCAATTCCTATCTGGATATTGTTCAGCTAAATCTGGTCCTGCTGCTGAAATGACCCATGTGACCCACAAGGGGATCAAATATCCTATCTCGCTGATCAGATGAATTGTTGTGAAAAACGTAACATTTTAAAAACTGTACTTTGTCTCATTTGTTGATTGAATATAAAAAAAAACCTTGTTGTGCTCGAGGTCTACAAATGCAACACTAGGTGGCGCTGTAACGCGTTCCTCCTGTTATCTCAGGAATCACTACATTAGATTCAACACTGGGTTTTGTAACACTGTTTCTAGAGGATATTTGAACATTAATATATGGCATTAATTGGCCAACTTTGTTCCTGAGCGGCCTGGGTTGGTGTGTCTGGTTTCAAACTGCACCGACTGCATTGACTTTTCTAAATAAAACTAACTTGTGATGTTTTTAAAGATCTTCATCTTCAGTGGGAACCAATGGGCTTGGAGCTGACAGGAAGTCAGGAAACATGAGGCATTAACACATTGCTGGTGACGTTCAGAGTAAAAGCTATATTTTCTAACGTTGGTTAATAGCTATAAGAGCTGATAAACCCCTGTGTGTGAGAGGAGCTCCTTGGAGCTGCTACTCTGCTCCCTGAGCTCCTTCCTCTTCAGCAGGAACACCCAGGTCATCATAATCCAGCTCAATGTCCTCCTGTCGGCTCGGCCTCCGCCCCCTGGTGGCCTGGAGAGACATGACAGCACACAGTGAGACTTCCTGCATCACTCCTGTTCAATAACAGACACTGTTTCATTCAGTCAGTGGAACAACAACATGTTTCAGTACCTCATCATTCAGTCAGTGGAACAACAACATGTTTCAGTCCCTCATCATTCAGTCAGTGGAACAACAACATGTTTCAGTCCCTCATCATTCAGTCAGTGGAACAACAACATGTTTCAGTCCCTCATCATTCAGTCAGTGGAACAACAACATGTTTCAGTACCTCTTCATTCAGTCAGTGGAACAACAACATGTTTCAGTACCTCATCATTCAGTCAGTGGAACAACAACAACAACAACATGTTTTAGTACCTCATCATTCAGTCAGTGTAACAACAACATGTTTCAGTACCTCATCATTCAGTCAGTGGAACAACAACAACATGTTTCAGTACCTCATCATTCAGTCAGTGGAACAACAACAACATGTTTCAGTACCTCATCATTCAGTCAGTGTAACAACAACATGTTTCAGTACCTCATCATTCAGTCAGTGGAACAACAACAACATGTTTCAGTACCTCATCATTCAGTCAGTGGAACAACAACAATATGTTTCAGTACCTCATCATTCAGTCAGTGGAACAACAACATGATTCAGTACCTCATCATTCAGTCAGTGGAACAACAACATGTTTCAGTACCTCATCATTCAGTCAGTGGAACAACAACATGTTTCAGTACCTCATCATTCAGTCAGTGGAACAACAACATGTTTCAGTACCTCATCATTCAGTCAGTGGAACAACAACAATATGTTTCAGTACCTCATCATTCGGTCAGTGGAACAACAACAATATGTTTCAGTACCTCATCATTCGGTCAGTGGAACAACAACAATATGTTTCAGTACCTCATCATTCGGTCAGTGGAACAAAAACATGTTTCAGTACCTGATCATTCAGTCAGTGGAACAACAACAACAACATGTTTCAGTCCCTCATCATTCAGTCAGTGGAACAACAACAACATGTTTCCGTACCTCATCATTCAGTCAGTGGAACAACAACAACATGTTTCCGTACCTCATCATTCAGTCAGTGGAACAACAACATGTTTCAGTACCCCATCATTCAGTCGGTGGAACAACAACATGTTTCCGTACCTCATTATTCAGTCAGTGGAACAACAACATGTTTCCGTACCTCATCATTCAGTCAGTGGAACAACAACATGTTTCCGTACCTCATCATTCAGTCAGTGGAAAAACAACATGTTTCAGTACCTCATCATTCAGTCAGTGGAACAACAACATGTTTCAGTCCTTCATCATTCAGTCAGTGGAACAACAACAACAACAACAACATGTTTCAGTGCCTCATCATTCAGTCAGTGGAACAACAACATGTTTCAGTCCCTCATCATTCAGTCAGTGGAACAACAACATGTTTCAGTACCTGATCATTCAGTCAGTGGAACAACAACATGTTTCAGTACCTCATCATTCAGTCAGTGGAACAACAACATGTTTCAGTGCCTCATCATTCAGTCAGTGGAACAACAACATGTTTCAGTGCCTCATCATTCAGTCAGTGGAACAACAACATGTTTAAGTACCTCATCATTCAGTCAGTGGAACAACAATTGTTTCAGTACCTCATCATTCAGTCAGTGGAACAACAACAATATGTTTCAGTACCTCATCATTCGGTCAGTGGAACAACAACAATATGTTTCAGTACCTCATCATTCGGTCAGTGGAACAACAACATGTTTCAGTACCTCATCATTCAGTCAGTGGAACAACAACAACATGTTTCAGTCCCTCATCATTCAGTCAGTGGAACAACAACATGTTTCCGTACGTCATCATTCAGTCAGTGGAACAACAACAACATGTTTCCGTACCTCATCCTTCAGTCAGTGGAACAACAACAACATGTTTCCGTACCTCATCATTCAGTCAGTGGAACAACAACATGTTTCAGTACCTCATCATTCAGTCAGTGGAACAACAACATGTTTCAGTCCTTCATCATTCAGTCAGTGGAACAACAACAACAACAACAACATTAACAACATGTTTCAGTGCCTCATCATTCAGTCAGTGGAACAACAACATGTTTCAGTCCCTCATCATTCAGTCAGTGGAACAACAACATGTTTCAGTACCTGATCATTCAGTCAGTGGAACAACAACATGTTTCAGTACCTCATCATTCAGTCAGTGGAACAAAAACATGTTTCCGTACCTCATCATTCAGTCAGTGGAACAACAACATGTTTCCGTACCTCATCATTCAGTCAGTGGAACAACAACATGTTTCAGTACCTCATCATTCAGTCAGTGGAACAACAACATGTTTCAGTCCTTCATCATTCAGTCAGTGGAACAACAACAACAACAACAACATGTTTCAGTGCCTCATCATTCAGTCAGTGGAACAACAACATGTTTCAGTCCCTCATCATTCAGTCAGTGGAACAACAACATGTTTCAGTACCTGATCATTCAGTCAGTGGAACAACAACATGTTTCAGTACCTCATCATTCAGTCAGTGGAACAACAACATGTTTCAGTGCCTCATCATTCAGTCAGTGGAACAACAACATGTTTCAGTACCTCATCATTCAGTCAGTGGAACAACAACATGTTTAAGTACCTCATCATTCAGTCAGTGGAACAACAATTGTTTCAGTACCTCATCATTCAGTCAGTGGAACAACAACAATATGTTTCAGTCCCTCATCATTCGGTCAGTGGAACAACAACAATATGTTTCAGTACCTCATCATTCGGTCAGTGGAACAACAACATGTTTCAGTACCTCATCATTCAGTCAGTGGAACAACAACAACATGTTTCAGTCCCTCATCATTCAGTCAGTGGAACAACAACATGTTTCCGTACGTCATTATTCAGTCAGTGGAACAACAACAACATGTTTCCGTACCTCATCCTTCAGTCAGTGGAACAACAACAACATGTTTCCGTACCTCATCATTCAGTCAGTGGAACAACAACATGTTTCCGTACCTCATCATTCAGTCAGTGGAACAACAACATGTTTCAGTACCCCATCATTCAGTCGGTGGAACAACAACATGTTTCCGTACCTCATTATTCAGTCAGTGGAACAACAACATGTTTCCGTACCTCATCATTCAGTCAGTGGAACAACAACATGTTTCCGTACCTCATCATTCAGTCAGTGGAACAACAACATGTTTCAGTACCTCATCATTCAGTCAGTGGAACAACAACATGTTTCAGTCCTTCATCATTCAGTCAGTGGAACAACAACAACAACATGTTTCAGTGCCTCATCATTCAGTCAGTGGAACAACAACATGTTTCAGTCCCTCATCATTCAGTCAGTGGAACAACAACATGTTTCAGTACCTCATCATTCAGTCAGTGGAACAACAACATGTTTCAGTACCTCATCATTCAGTCAGTGGAACAACAACATGTTTCAGTGCCTCATCATTCAGTCAGTGGAACAACAACAACAACAACAACAACAACATGCTTCAGTGCCTCATCATTCAGTCAGTGGAACAACAACATGTTTCAGTACCTCATCATTCAGTCAGTGGAACAACAATTGTTTCAGTACCTCATCATTCAGTCAGTGGAACAACAACAACAACAACAACATGTTTCAGTACCTCATCATTCAGTCAGTGGAACAACAACAACAACAACATGTTTCAGTGCCTCATCATTCAGTCAGTGGAACAACAACATGTTTCAGTACCTCATCATTCAGTCAGTGGAACAACAACATGTTTCAGTCCCTCATCATTCAGTCAGTGGAACAACAACATGTTTCAGTACCTCATCATTCAGTCAGTGGAACAACAACATGTTTCAGTCCTTCATCATTCAGTCAGTGGAACAACAACAACAACATGTTTCAGTGCCTCATCATTCAGTCAGTGGAACAACAACATGTTTCAGTCCCTCATCATTCAGTCAGTGGAACAACAACATGTTTCAGTACCTGATCATTCAGTCAGTGGAACAACAACATGTTTCAGTACCTCATCATTCAGTCAGTGGAACAAAAACATGTTTCAGTCCCTCATCATTCAGTCAGTGGATTAACAACATGTTTCCATACCTCATCATTCAGTCAGTGGAACAACAACATGTTTCAGTACCTCATCATTCAGTCAGTGGAACAACAACATGTTTCAGTCCCTCATCATTCAGTCAGTGGAACAACAACATGTTTCAGTACCTCATCATTCAGTCAGTGGAACAACAACATGTTTCAGTACCTCATAATTCAGTCAGTGGAACAACAACATGTTTCAGTACCTCATCATTCAGTCAGTGGAACAACAACATGTTTCAGTACCTCATCATTCCGTCAGTGGAACAACAACAATATGTTTCAGTGGAACAACAACATGTTTCAGTACCTCATCATTCAGTCAGTGGAACAACAACATGTTTCAGTACCTCATCATTCAGTCAGTGGAACAACAACATGTTTCAGTACCTCATCATTCAGTCAGTGGAACAACAACATGTTTCAGTACCTCATCATTCAGTCAGTGGAACAACAACATGTTTCAGTACCTCATCATTCAGTCAGTGGAACAACAACAATATGTTTCAGTACCTCATCATTCGGTCAGTGGAACAACAACATGTTTCAGTACCTCATCATTCAGTCAGTGGAACAACAACAACATGTTTCAGTCCCTCATCATTCAGTCAGTGGAACAACAACATGTTTCCGTACGTCATTATTCAGTCAGTGGAACAACAACAACATGTTTCCGTACCTCATCCTTCAGTCAGTGGAACAACAACAACATGTGTCCGTACCTCATCATTCAGTCAGTGGAACAACAACATGTTTCCGTACCTCATCATTCAGTCAGTGGAACAACAACATGTTTCAGTACCCCATCATTCAGTCGATGGAACAACAACATGTTTCCGTACCTCATTATTCAGTCAGTGGAACAACAACATGTTTCCGTACCTCATTATTCAGTCAGTGGAACAACAACATGTTTCCGTACCTCATCATTCAGTCAGTGGAACAACAACATGTTTCCGTACTTCATCATTCAGTCAGTGGAACAACAACATGTTTCAGTACCTCATCATTCAGTCAGTGGAACAACAACATGTTTCAGTCCTTCATCATTCAGTCAGTGGAACAACAACAACAACAACAACATGTTTCAGTGCCTCATCATTCAGTCAGTGGAACAACAACATGTTTCAGTCCCTCATCATTCAGTCAGTGGAACAACAACATGTTTCAGTACCTGATCATTCAGTCAGTGGAACAACAACATGTTTCAGTACCTCATCATTCAGTCAGTGGAACAAAAACATGTTTCAGTCCCTCATCATTCAGTCAGTGGATTAACAACATGTTTCCATACCTCATCATTCAGTCAGTAGAACAACAACATGTTTCAGTACCTCATCATTCAGTCAGTGGAACAACAACATGTTTCAGTCCCTCATCATTCAGTCAGTGGAACAACAACATGTTTCAGTACCTCATCATTCAGTCAGTGGAACAACAACATGTTTCAGTACCTCATCATTCAGTCAGTGGAACAACAACATGTTTCAGTACCTCATCATTCAGTCAGTGGAACAACAACATGTTTCAGTACCTCATCATTCCGTCAGTGGAACAACAACAATATGTTTCAGTGGAACAACAACATGTTTCAGTACCTCATCATTCAGTCAGTGGAACAACAACATGTTTCAGTACCTCATCATTCAGTCAGTGGAACAACAACATGTTTCAGTACCTCATCATTCAGTCAGTGGAACAACAACATGTTTCAGTACCTCATCATTCAGTCAGTGGAACAACAACAACATGTTTCAGTCCCTCATCATTCGGTCAGTGGAACAACAACATGTTTCAGTACCTCATCATTCAGTCAGTGGAACAACAACAACATGTTTCCGTACCTCATCCTTCAGTCAGTGGAACAACAACAACATGTGTCCGTACCTCATCATTCAGTCAGTGGAACAACAACATGTTTCCGTACCTCATCATTCAGTCAGTGGAACAACAACATGTTTCAGTACCCCATCATTCAGTCGATGGAACAACAACATGTTTCCGTACGTCATTATTCAGTCAGTGGAACAACAACAACATGTTTCCGTACCTCATCCTTCAGTCAGTGGAACAACAACAACATGTGTCCGTACCTCATCATTCAGTCAGTGGAACAACAACATGTTTCCGTACCTCATCATTCAGTCAGTGGAACAACAACATGTTTCAGTACCCCATCATTCAGTCGATGGAACAACAACATGTTTCCGTACCTCATTATTCAGTCAGTGGAACAACAACATGTTTCCGTACCTCATTATTCAGTCAGTGGAACAACAACATGTTTCCGTACCTCATCATTCAGTCAGTGGAACAACAACATGTTTCCGTACTTCATCATTCAGTCAGTGGAACAACAACATGTTTCAGTACCTCATCATTCAGTCAGTGGAACAACAACATGTTTCAGTCCTTCATCATTCAGTCAGTGGAACAACAACAACAACAACAACATGTTTCAGTGCCTCATCATTCAGTCAGTGGAACAACAACATGTTTCAGTCCCTCATCATTCAGTCAGTGGAACAACAACATGTTTCAGTACCTGATCATTCAGTCAGTGGAACAACAACATGTTTCAGTACCTCATCATTCAGTCAGTGGAACAAAAACATGTTTCAGTCCCTCATCATTCAGTCAGTGGATTAACAACATGTTTCCATACCTCATCATTCAGTCAGTAGAACAACAACATGTTTCAGTACCTCATCATTCAGTCAGTGGAACAACAACATGTTTCAGTCCCTCATCATTCAGTCAGTGGAACAACAACATGTTTCAGTACCTCATCATTCAGTCAGTGGAACAACAACATGTTTCAGTACCTCATCATTCAGTCAGTGGAACAACAACATGTTTCAGTACCTCATCATTCAGTCAGTGGAACAACAACATGTTTCAGTACCTCATCATTCCGTCAGTGGAACAACAACAATATGTTTCAGTGGAACAACAACATGTTTCAGTACCTCATCATTCAGTCAGTGGAACAACAACATGTTTCAGTACCTCATCATTCAGTCAGTGGAACAACAACATGTTTCAGTACCTCATCATTCAGTCAGTGGAACAACAACATGTTTCAGTACCTCATCATTCAGTCAGTGGAACAACAACAACATGTTTCAGTCCCTCATCATTCAGTCAGTGGAACAACAACATGTTTCAGTACCTCATCATTCAGTCAGTGGAACAACAACAACATGTTTCCGTAC